>NC_081406.1:608524913-608824913 GCF_030272615.1 Cryptomeria japonica | reverse complement strand
TTCTCATAGGACGACTAGAGGTATCTACCATTATCCTGGGCTTGATCGGCTACTCTATAAACTTTGCATTTCCTGATAGGATCTAAGGGTAGCCTAGAATGCATCTTTCTTTTAACCTTCAAATCACCTGGGAGATTCATCCAAAAGTCCTCCACCTGAAACTCATGCTTGTACTTTTTACCGACAGTCTCTTCCATATAACCATGAGGATCAAAATTCTCTCGCGAGGCAAAGGATGTGAATGAGTATAAGGATAATTCCTTCTCTGCATCCTCCGTGGCTTGAGTATTAGGACACACCTCAACTGAATTCCCTAGTATGATGGGTACAAGAATTCCATTTCCCTGCTTGTGTCTGGATGCCTTCGCATAAGCTGCCAACTGTCTAGTCACCTCAAGTAGTACTATCCTGTGTGTTGGATATCTTGGCAACATGTAAGGAGGTGAAGGACACCCATGAACTCTGATGTATGTGAACTTTTGAAACTGGATGAACCATGCGCCATACTTCTTTACAAGGTCTTGTGCATCTAGAGACAGTCGATTGTGAATTCCCCCTTGCAATATCCTGGTAATGTTCATCGTGAAGGTGTCATTGACCAACTTGTAGTCACTTCTAGGCGGATGATGTAGATGAACATAAGAATCACAAACCCTTATTTCTCCGGGTCCTCTTCCAATCACTCCTCTGTGAGGTAGCCCTGCATATTCGAAACTCTTGATCAAGGCATATATAACATATGAGCTCATGTGGAATGATTTGGTGGGTCTTAGCCTTCTCAACTGCACGTCCAGACAATTGCTAATGATTCTGGCCCAATGAAGCATTCCTTTTCCTTGGACTATCACTTGTATGAAGAAGAACATCCACTTTTTGAAGAAAAAGGCTTGAGAAGCACCTGTAACTCGACCGAGCAAAGTTATCAAGTCTTTGTATTCTTCCTGAAAGTCGATCCTATGTGGTGTATTGGGAATCTTGTTCAGACGAGGCCGACTTTTGAGCAACCAATTCTTATTAATGAAGTTCAAACAAGACTCAGGATCATCTTCATAGATCGACTTGGCTCCTTAAGCTTTTGTAAATCATATCTTTATGGTCTGGAAGATGAAGAGCTTCGCTTATAGCTTCCTCTGAAAGGTAAGCTAAGATGTTCCCGTCTTTGGTTACGATCGTCCTTGATTGTGAGTCATAATGGCGGGCACACTCGATCATCAACTCATGACACTTGACTACGGGAGGGAACCCTGCCACCTTGATGATGCCACTCTCGATTATCTTCCTTGCAACAGGTGATGGCTTGCCAATGTAGGGGGCCTCTCGAAACTTCTTCACATTGAAGTTTCCTAAGTTGGTGTCTCCGACATTACTCCATTTGGACACGATCCTGGTCTCCAATTCGTCGCTCCTCTGATCTTCCTTGACGAGAGCCTGTCGACTAGTAGATCCTCCGGCTTTGGGAGTCGTCATTTGATGCCTACATAAAAGATTAAAGTTAGTCTTTGAGCATCATACCTTAAAGCATGGAACTTAAGACCTTTCAAGGGAATAGTTCAAAACTTTAATTTGAAAATGACATGATAACTCAAGAATTATGAATTTTCAAATTATGAATGAAAATCAAATTGCACAAGACTTAGATTTTCAAAGGATTGCTATGAGATCAAAACAAGTCTTGAATATAAACTTCAAAAAATTAATTCTTCATACCTCCTTCTTTGAAAGCTTAACTATCAACCTTGGAAAAATGAAGAAAGAAGATCCGACTTTGCTGGATAAGGATTGAATTGCTGGCCTTCTTGGATGAATTATGTCTTAAATAACCTTCAAAAGAGCTTCACCCTCCACTAGCTTTTCAAAAGTCTGGAAATTATCCTTCAAACAACTTCAAAATCTGGAAATTATCCCCCAACTCGCTAAGAAATTCGCTCCTATGATCTGCTCCTCAAATTCGCATAAGAAGGAATGAATGAATGATTTTGAAAATGCTACAACACTCCTCCATTATATAGGGCGCTTACCCTAATTAAGCATAAGGCCGACCTAGCAAATAAGGCAAAAAAATAAAAATAAAACCACTAAAAAAGGAGGCTGACTTGCTTGTAAAGGCAAGTAAATATGTTTTGAGCGCTCACCTTTATATTTTAAATTTTAAAATTAATTTAGATGCCTTCAAGGTGGATTTTCAATTATTTCAAGGCCTAAAAATTAATTAATTAAATTGCCAATGCCTTAATTCATGCGAATTTAATTCAACCTCCCAAATGTCTTGAATTTGGGTAATTTAGTGCAGATTGGGGAATATCAAGGTTTGATCGAGGCTTAATGAAGCTTCCTGATGATTTCGCCCTGGACCCTCTGGAAGGGCGATTTTTTCAATTTGGTCTCGAATCTCTCATTTCTTGACTCCAAAATCTCCTGGAAGGTGAGTTCATATGTGTCTTGACCTAATCAAGTTGTTGCATTTCAATTTTTATCCTTTCTCATGATTAATTAGGTGAAAATGTAAATTTTGCCATGTACTCTCTGGAAGGGTCAGGAGCGATTTTTGCTTATTAGGTCAAAATTCACCTTAATTTGATCGTTGACCTCCTCCAAGGCAATCTCTAGGGTTTATTTCTCTCCATCACTGGGTTAGCTCATCAAAACTTTGAAGGAAATATTGCATTTTTGGGAATTTCGCCCTGGACCTTTGGAAGGGTCAGGAGTGATTTTTACAACTGGGCTCAAAATTCTCACTTTTGAAGGTCCAAAACTTCTTCAAGGCATTTCAAATAGGCTCTTTCACTAAATTCCAGGCTTAGTTTCACTCAAATCAGGAGGAAAAAGGTGATTTTAGGGTTTTTCGCCCTGGACCCTCTGGAAGGGTCAGGAGCAATTTTTCCTCCTTTGGCTTACTCCTTCATCAGCTTTTGTTGAATTTTTCACTCATAGCTAGGCAATGTTCTTCCTCATTCACTCCACCCAAGTTTGGTTTGTTCTGAAATAGGGATTTTTTAGATTTTCGCCTTGGACCCTTTGGAAGGGTCAGGAGCGATTTTCCCTCTCTGACCTAGAATCTTCAACTTTTGAAACAAATAATTACTTATCAATGGTTTTAAAGGTCATTTCCACCTTGGTGTATCCTTGCCTTAGCACAAACTTAAAAAGGAATATGTTGATTTTATGATTTTCGCCCTGGACCCTCTGGAAGGGTCAGGAGCGAATTTTGAGTTTTAGGCCTATTCCTTCATCCTTTCCAACCTCGAATCCCTTCTAAGGCATAGAACATCATGCCTGTCTCCCATCCAAGTCTTGAAAACCAAAATTTTATCTTGAAATGCAAGGAAAATAGGAGGAATTGGAAATTTCGCTCTGGACCCTCTGGAAGGGTCAGGAGCGATTTTTTGTCTTGTCATCAAAATTCTCATCCTTAGCAATCCAATTCGACTTTAAGGCAATTCAAACGTCTTTTCACACCCACGTCTAAGCTTAACTTTGCCCAAGCTTTGGAAAAAAGGATAGTTTTGAGGATTTTCGCTCTAGACCCTCTGGAAGGGTCAGGAGCGAAAATCGTTTTCTAGGCTTGGTTGCTTCCCCTTGACCATCTCAATTATCTTCAAAGGACAAAACATACTTCCTCTCATTCATTCAAACCATAAAAACCAGAAAAGATGTTTTGACCTTGCAAGAAAAAGGTGTTTTTTCGGAATTTCGCTCTGGACCCTCTGGAAGGGTCAGGAGCGAAATTCACAATTGTGCTCAATTCCTTCACCTTTTGATGATTTCTTCCAATCTCAACTTAATCCTAGGGGCAATTCCTCCTATGGTTCTCCTTGTCTCATACTTGACTTAGCAAAATTTGATAGCAAAAGTGTTTTTGAGAAAATTCACTCTGGACCCTTTAGAAGGGTCAGGAGCGATTTTCACCATTTTGACCAAAATCCTTCATTTTTAACCTTGAAGCTTCTTTGCTAAGTAGGATTTCACCTTTCACTGTGCTAGGAATAAAGTCTCATGTCCAAGGAAGGCTAAAAAATGTGATTATAAGGAATTTCGCTCTGGACCCTTTGGAAGGGTCAGGAGTGAAATTGCCTTTCCTGGCCAGAATCCTTCATTTTCTTCACTTCTAAACATGCCCAAGGTTTTCAATGTGCTCTTTTCAGCTTTCATCATTGCCTTTGATACTCCAATTCGACCAAACTGAGCAAGAAATGTCTCCATAAAGATTTTCGCCCTGGACCCTCTGGAAGGGTCAGGAGCGAAAATTAGGTTTTAAGCAAAATTCTTCATCCTTTCCAAGTTGAAACTTCTTCAGGAGGCAAAAGGGAGTTGTCCTTGTTTCATTCATGCCCAAAACTTGACCTTTTTCATTGCAAGATGAGAGCTATTGAAAATTTCGCTCAAGACCCTCTGGAAGGGTTAGGAGCGAAAATTACCTTCCTTGTCCAAAATTCTTCATTTTGCATGCTTCCAAATCTTCAAATGTATCAAATGATGTCCAATCTTCATTCCAAGAGACCCTGCACATAAAAAATTAGCCAAAATTAGTGACAAATAAGCTTAAATAAGATTTTCGCTCTAGACCCTCTGGAAGGGTCAGGAGCAAAATCTTCATTCCAGGCTAAACTGCTCAGTCTTTAAGTTTCAAACCATTTCACAAGACAAGGTTAGATCATTTTCAAGGCCAGGAACCGGATTGCAAGTCGACTCAAAGCAAGAAATTGTGTTTAGAATGAAATTCGCTCTGGGCCCTTTGGAAGGGTCAGGAGCGAAAATCCTCTTTCAGGCATCATCTTGCTCTCCAAAATCGATCAAATCCCTCTCTAGGCAAGAACACATAAATTTATCTTCAAACATGTCAAAACTTAGCCAAAATTGTGAAGGAAATCCAGTTTACAAAGATTTTCGCTCCGGACCCTTTGGAAGGGTCAAGAGCGAAAATCAAGCTTTGAGCTTAATTCTTGACCTTTTAAACTCCAAATTTCCCTAAGAGGTAAGCAAAGACCTTCCTTCATGCATCCCCATCAAAATCCTGTCTTTCATCAAGCGAAAATGAGAGTTTTTCAAAATTTCGCTCTGGACCCTCTGGAAGGGTCAGGAGCGAAAATTAGGTTTCCAGGCTAGATATTACCTTGATTCACTTCATTCTCCCTTTAACTTAACCAAATCAACTCCCTTTCTTCAGTGACTATGCTTAGATGACTCAGACTCAGAAACAAACAGGACCTTACCAAAAAAAACCTTCTTTCAATCTAGACCTGACCTAAGACCTATTCATCCTGCCTTTGACCTAACCAATTTGACTCTCCTAAAAGGTATGTTTCATTCTGGCAATCTTGAATCCTCAGGCAGATGACTAACAATTCCCCAAAATTTGGCTAGACTTAGCTTGAAAAAAAAACGAGCTTCCAAGGTTTAGCCCTAATCCAGCCAGACCACTCACTCACTCAAAACCCTAAAGGCAGAGAGAAAACAAGCATAGAGAAAACAAAACCGAAGGCAAAAAGAGGGGGTCCCCATTCTAATGGGGCGATGTGTGAAATGGTCACAACAGTAGTGTATGTTGAAAATCTCAAGGGGGACTTACGTGTTGTGACCTTTTCCACACATCGCCCCATTGCAAATGGGGGGCCCTCTCTTTTCTTGCTTTCTAGGGTTTTTTGTTAGTGTCCCGTTGCCTTCCGCTTCAGTTTTGTCAAGCCTTGCTCAGTTTTGAACAGTTCGAGTCCTAAGGATTGAAAGTTAGTTTTTGCAAACCAAGTGATTCTAGAGTCAGGACACCGTCAAAGTGCCTAGAAAGGCCAAAGGACGAAGATCGCAATTGATTTGGACGAATTTGAACAACTTTCTATTTTTAGAAAGTCTGCTTTTTTGCTTTTTCCTATTTTTTAGAAAGTTTTCCCTATCTTTTAGGGATGTCTGCTTTTTGCTTTTCGGAATGGGGACCTAGGGTTTGCACTGATACCACTGACCTGCTTTGACCGGGATCCAATTTCCAAGTTTTGACCTAAAAAGCCAGTTTCCTACATTTTAGGGGTCATAGTGCTTCAGATGATTTGCTTGAGTATGGATTTCAAATTTCGAGTTAATCTAGTTAAATTTGGTTAAATTGTGAAATTTTGAAATTTTCCCAAAATTTTCTAAGTTTGGCTAATGGATGATGTTGAGTGTTATGGTAGGTGTTCAAAAGTCCGCCCAAGCATGATTCGCCATGTTGGAGAGATGTTCAAAGTCCGCCATGTTGGAGGTCATTCAAAAGTCTGCCATGGGATCCATCAAAAGTCTGCCATGAAGGGATGTTCAAAAGTCCACCTTGAAGAGGATGGAATGAAGGCCTTCCAAAGTCTGCCATGCTTGGTGGAGAGGTCATAAAACTCCGCCCTATGGAATGAAGGTAGTCAAAAGTCCGCCCTAGGAGATGCTTTAGAAGTCCGCACTTGGTAGCCATGTTTCCAAGCTCCGCCCTAGGTGAAGTAGAAAAGGCCACCTTGGGAGTGGTCTCAAAACTTCGCCCAATGTTAATGTCCTTCCAAAACTCCGCCTTGGTAGAGGTCTTTCCAAAGTCCACCTTGCCTAGAACCTCCAAAAGTCCGCCATGTTAAAGAGGCCAAGAAGAGGGAGCACAAAACTCTGCCCTCCTTGGTGTCCTTCCTAAACTCCGCCTAAGAAAGTGGTTACAAAAGTCCGCCCTAGGGGAATGTTCAAACTCCGCCATGTGTTGAGGTGCATTCAAAGTCCGCCCTATGCCTTGTTTAGTGGAAAAAGTCCGCCTTGGATAACTTCAAAACTCCGACCTATGCCTTGAAAAGGTAATGAAAAGTCCACCCAAGTTTGATGTCAAAGAAGATGGTGGAGTCATAAAAGTCCGCCATGCATGGTGATAAGGAGAAAGGCTGCCCATGTTGAAGACCTCCAAAAGTCCGCCCAAGTATGAAATTAAAGGCAAGCAAACATGAAATTGAACACTAAAAACTCCGCCCTACTCTTGGAAGTCAAATAAAGTCAACAAGAATCCGAGTGATGTCATCAAATTTTCCAAAAATCGAACTTGTAATTAATTTAGAAAGTTGGAAATTGAGATTTCCAAAGATCAGCGAGTTAGGAGATCAAAATGGAAACTCAAAATTAAAATTGGAAAGAAGATATTTGCAGATCAAGATGATTTTCAGACTGAGTTCCAAATTAGAAACTTTTTGGAAGATCTATTTTATGAGCCTAGTTCGAGTTAATGAACTAAAAACAATTTAGAAACTTGCACAAGTAAAGGATTTTCGAACTAAAGAAGATGACAACACTTTCCCAAGATTTGAGTTAGATTTAGAAACATGAGTTGGATGATTTTGCGTGTTTCTAATTAGGAATTCAATTTCATTACAAATGCATCATTTGTAACTTCATTCTTACACCAAGAAGTTCAAAATTCTTTAGCTGAGGAGAGCTTAAAGAAGTGTTTGCAGATTGGAGTTCATTTGGAGAAAATTTCGATATTGCTTGCAGTTGGGCAAGCTTCTTGACAAAGGATTCACAGATTTTGGAGTGAAGCCAGCTGGTATAAGGAAGAATTGTTAATTCTTTCTGAGTTTTCTGAGAAACTTTCAGCCTTATTTCAATCTATTCGAAGGTGAAACTGAATTTACAATGTAGATTTGTGCATTTTCTGAGTTTTTTCAGTCATTGAAAATGATTTTAGTGGAGGATTTATTCGAATTCCTAGTGAAGGAAAATCATTTTATTTGACTAAGTAAAAGAGAGTTTTTGAAGTTATAACACTTGGTGTTGGATTGTGATCACAGTTGTTGGGACTCATAAAATTTGAGTATTTTGAGAGGCCTATTTCAAAATTTTGCATCTGCACTTTCAAATGACCACCTAATGAATCAACCCGAGAGGTCTACTTTGAGGGCATGTAAAATGGAGCCAGTTGATTATCAAGAGGTAAGGCTTGGGAAATGTGTCCTACACCTTTCATTTAGCCTATGCAGTGTTCTATAACTTTCAGAATTCAGTTTGGATCAGTTTGTCAAGTACCCATTTCAAGGGGTGGACTGAAAGTTGTTCTATGCACATATTCAGATTTTATCAAATGGCCTACTTTGAGGCTTTGCATTTTATGACCAGTTGTTCGTCATGTTGAAATTCAAAGTGCATTGAATTGTATGCATATAGGTGAGTCCACATGCCAAATTTCAAGTCCCTATGAATCCATTTGCTTAGTTTGGCAAGCCCAATCCATTTGCAGTTTGTACTGTTTGCATAATTCCTTGTTTCAACAGCTAGTCAGAGCCCCACTTTGCACGTGTAAAAGATGCCCCCGATGAGTGTCATATTAGAATATTTCTTCCAGGGTACTGCTAGTATGAAAGACAAGCTATGTTTCTAGTTTGAAGCTCCTACCAATCCATTTGATCGGTTTTCCAAGATGGTTTCTTGAGCCATTGTATTGAGTTTTCTGCACTCTCGTTGTTGCATCTGTTAAAGTTGCCATTTTCATGAGCTCACCATTTGTACCCTATCAGCTTCTTTGTCAAATTGAGCATTCCATGGTCTTCCTTGTACTTCAAAGTATCTATGCCCCAGATTTAGGGATCCACGAAGACCATTTGATATTTTTAATGTGTGCACTTTGTGGTCCCTGCACGTTGATTTTATCAGGTTCATCTGCTGACAGAGCCATTTAATCAACTTTGCGCATTAATATTTCTTCACCTGGGATTGTCATGAGGAATGGTTTTGCAGAGTGAATGCCAGTATATCAGATAGTATGTCTTCCAGTGGGCGAGGTACAAAAAGGTGTTTTGATTAGTTCTTGAAATGCCTCTTTGGGTTTAAATGTGAAAATGTGGCACAGTTGCCAGTGAGTTGCAGATTGAGTTTTAATGATCAGAAAATTGTGCAGATCAACTCCAGAGGTATATTCAAGGTGCCTGAGGCATTTCAAGGGTTAGTTGAATGAAAATGATTTTTTTTTAGCCCAATCTGGCTCATACCCGTGCATTAATTTTATGGCGAAATGGTCTTAATTTACAGTAATGCATATCAATACTGGCTCGATCCACATTGGCAACTTGGTGTGCTAAGAGATGATTTCGTTTCATCATGTGGGCATATAACTGAGGGGTTATTGTATGGGCCATTTTGAAGTGGAGATTTGATTTTCTTAATACATGTTATTAAGATGCCCAAGAGAGGATGTGGGTAAAATAACATAATGCATGCATAACAAAATGAATGGAATAGCTTTCAATGCTTATACAATGGGGTCATGAAAGTAATAGTTCCTCGTAATACTACCATTCCTACTATGAAAGAGGTGTTTGTCACCACAAGATTTGATAACCAGACAGGTGTAAGTTTTCCAATTTATGAAGGCGAGAGATGGCGTTGAAGTTGTTAGAAGGCGTTAGAAACCTTTCAAGCAAATGCAAATTGTTAGGTGTAAAGCACAAACTCCAAATTCAACAACGTCTGCTATCATCCTCTCTGCCTCACGCAAGGTAAAAGCAAGTTAAAAAGACTTTAGAAAGTTCCAAGTAAATGCCGCTGCCCCTGCGTGGTAGACTAAGGCGTTCTGAACTTTCAAGCAACGACATTTGGCAAGCGTAAAACCAAGTTCCATGACCTTTACCAGTCCTCCCTGCCGTGCGTTGGAGCGTGGCAGTTGGTGAAGGTTTTATAAAACTTTCAGCGAATGTAATTGTTAGGTGTAAAACCAAAGTCCACGACCTCTTCTAGCATCCTCCCCTATTGTGCGTAGAGTGGAATGTGGGATGGCGTTAGAAAGTTTTAAACAAATGTAGCTGCAAGGTGAAACCAATTTCCACAACCTTTATCAGCTCATCCCTGGCAGATGGCGTAGAAATGGAGAAGGCTTAGTAACTTTCTGCAAATGCAATTGGCAAGCAAAGCGCCCAACCCTCCCACGCGTGGTAGATGGAAGGCAATAAAACTTCAAGCAAATTCCTTTGGCAGGTGTACAGCTTAATTCCACGACCAAATCTAGCAGTCCCTTGCGTGGTGCGCGTGAGGTGGAGTATGGAGCGGTTTTGGAAATTTCCAAGCAAAATTCAATCACCAGGCATAAACATTTATCCCACATTGACAGTGAGGAGGGAAATTTATGTATTTAAATACAAAGCCACATGTATGTATAGTGTCTAAAGCTTAAAGGCTTTTGACAAGAGGCTGCTTGGTGACCCAGTGGACCCCATGCACATGCACGCCTCCCGATACACCCAAATTTTGCGATAGAAAGGCAAATTAACAAGCGTGCAGATTGAAGATGATCCAACGGTGGTCGCTGACCCGCAATGCGAAGTTGCACGCCAGTTATCCATCGCGACCCAGTGATTGAATGGTGGGCCTGACAGGAGAGAGCAGCTCAGGCGAGTTAACCGTGTTAGGGTTTCAAGCAGATCCGAAGCAAATATGAACTAACAATTATATGCAGATTTAAATACAAAAGATAAAGAAAATAAAACAGGACACAGATAACACAAAGATTTAACGTGGTTCACCCAGAATGGGTTACGTCCACCATACACAGTCGTCCAATCTTTCTTATTATCCAGCAAAAACAGTACATCAACCTTACAATGCCTTAAGCATCCCAGCCGCTTATAACATGCGTTTTTAGGGCAACAAACAAAGTCGGCCTTTTTAGGGTTTTATTACAATGTCGGTTTTCATCAACAAAAACGGCAAATTTTTTTTTCTCGGGGGCTACCGCCCTCAAACCCCCGCTTTCTCGGGCGCTGCCGCCCCCGAACCCCTTCCCGGGGCCCGGCCCGGCCCCGGACCCCGACGAGGATACGTGCTGAGTGTACAGTACTTTGCTGATCAGTCGCCACATTTCAACAAACCGGTGAGCAAGTCTGAGGAAAGATCGACGGTGGTCGCTATACCGCAATAGAAAGATGCCCGACGGTTACCCTTGGGGATCAACGACAAAGAAGAGACAAGATTGAATGGTGGGTCTGGTGGCAGGTGAAGTGGCGGTCCAATGGCAGGTCAGGTGGTGCCCAGGTGTACTCACGAGCGAACTAGGAGTTGCCACGTGGCGAGGAGCAGGAGGAAATATTAAAATTAAATAATATAGTTCAGACTATTGAAAAAATTCAAAAATTTAAATGACTGGTTTGCATCCGGGATTAATTCACTAGAGGGGTATTTTTTACCCAAATATACAAGTATTATATGCCGTTGGAAAGCTCTCAGATGGGGGAGTTCGTTTCTGCAATCAGTTTCAACAAATATCAAATATTTTGAGAGCAGTTCTTGCTGGCATGATGCAAAGCATTTTTTTTTAGTTGGGGAAAGAGGACACTTGGTAGTTTGTGATGCAGATTTGATCTTTTCCCTCTTCATATTCTCAATTCTTCTCATTTGAAAGAGGGGTTCCAATCTTATGCATTTAATTTTCTTGGTTGTAATTGTTGGTGTTCCCATTCTTCTGTCATTGAATAGATACATTTAGCTGTAAATTCTTAGTTGTAGGTCATATATATGTAAGGCATATATACATTTCCATTGGATTGTCTTCAAGCATTTTTCAATTTCAATAAATCCAGTTTTCAAGGGAGTTTGAATTTATCCTCTCCAAGGGATAATGTAATTCCTGTTCTTAGGCATCTTTTACAGAAGGGATTTAAATTCTATGAGCAGAAATTATGAAACTTAATTAATGTTTGGATTTGTATGATCTTTTGATTTGAAGTTTAGAATGTATTAATGTTAGGCATTAATATAGGGATATCTTTCAGTAAATCTGATGTGCAACTTGGATTTCATTTATGGCTATTTGTATTGACTCTATGCCCGGATTGAGGCATTGATCTATTACAGTTAGAAGCTGTTACTTGCAACATTTTAAAATCAGATCAGAATATCTTTTTTTTTTTTTTCTGTTCTGTGGTAGTGTTCCATCCATCTCATGATTCAAACATTACTGAGTTGTAAGTGTAGATCTAGCCCATCTACAGTACCCTCTTTATTTTTTGAACCTTTAATGAGATCTATCTGTTTTTGTTGATGCTGTCATATGTGAGTAATGGATCTAATTTTAATGCATCAAAGGGTGCCCCCCCCCTAGGTCTAGTTGAACCTGAAGTGCAGGAGGTTCATTAGGATCCTATGTTATGTTGTCCAAGTCCTGAGGTTCTTCAAAGATTGAAATTGGCTATTTCATAGATCAATTGCAGGTGAACTTGGGTTTCTCATTTTTTGAGAACAACAACAGTCATCCTTAAGATTGAAGAATTTATATACGAAAATCCATTTTTGTATATAAGTATGAAAATGAAATGAAATCTTAAAACACTTAGCCATTCGCAACCCCTATTTTCTTCAATTCATGAATTAATTTCTAACTTAAGCTTCATTGTCTAATTGCAGATTTTAGGCACTATGAAATTTCAAGTGGACAAAGACGCTCCTCCCGAGTCAAGGATTACTTCAAAGTGGAAGAATGTTAGCGACACTAACCTCGGGCACATCAATCTGAGGGAGTTCAAGAAGCGGATGTTTGGTTTGGACAACCTCGTGCCTACCACAACCACACGAAAGATGATGAAGAGTGGCATCGTGCATGCTGCTGGTTTTCTCCCCACCATGCAATGCATCGAATTAGTAGCTGAATGTGCTAGGCATTACCACCCTGCCAGTAGAGATATTGTTGCACCCGATGGGAGAATATTGGCGAACATCAGTGATGAGGCCATTAGAGAAGCCTTTAGAATCCCAGAATATCATAACGCTGTGTACGTGACCGAGGATGAAGTTGATTGCATGTATCAGGATCACTAGGAGGAGTATGACGCCATCGTCAATCATTCCTGGCTGGATACGCCAAGGAAAGGTGCCTCCAAACTTCAAAGGAAGAGCTTGGTGAGAGCATACTTCAAGGAAGATATTGGAGATATGATCATTCTGCTGAACAGGATATTGGGGAATCCTCAAGGTGCTCTGTTCGAGCCCTGGATGTATTTTTTTAAATTATTGAAATAATGAATGGAGTGAAGATGATAGACTGGGCTCGGATGATAAGTGACAACTTGGATAGCTAGCTGAAGAACTTGGAAGCAAATAAGACCTTCTTCATGAGTTCGTACCTGTATTATTCCCTGGCTAGAACCTACAGATATAGAGGTCTCACTTGCAGAGGGGAAGTGGGAAACAAAGAAAACCAGTTTCCAGTCTATGATTGTTATCCCCAGCTCCACATGGAAGAAAAGTTCCATTTTAAAAGGGTGAATGATACATTTCTCATGTACATCACACGGACGTTGCAAGGTGGTCTGCATCAGAGACTCTCTCAAGAGTCTATGGACTTCATCAGTAGATTCGGATATTGGTATATCCAATACCCGAAGTTCACTTACTTTAGAATTCAGGGGTTTATCGGGTCTCCCTATAAGCTTCCAACTTACCCTACCAACTGAGTTGTGTTACTCGAGGTTGTGAGGCAATTGGAGGGGTATATGGCAATTCAAAGAGATAAACAGAAGGCGGCGGGAACCTCCTCTCTCACGATTGGGAATGGAATGGAAACATGTCCATCGTCACAAGCTGCTGCCACTGCTGAGGAGTTGGCTTGGTATCCCTTTTATCAGTACAAGGTGAGGAAGAATTTTGATCCGTTCCACAAAATAAAAAGGGTCGAAGGGATGACATTTGAGAACGGAGCTGATTTAGAAGATTATTGGGCTAACATAGTCGATAGTTTCGAGATCAGGAAGAGATTTTGGTCGAGGATTCCCTTGAGCATGGTAAGAGCAACGAAGGTGTTTAGAGTTGCTGGCCAAGTAGAGGACAACCTTGAGCTTCAGCAGCCGGGCTTTGAAAAGATGAAGAATGAATCACGAGCCTTGATAGATTGGGCAGAGGGAGAGAAATCAGATCTGGCAAACCTCATGAGGTTGGTGGTCGAGTATTCTAAGTGGTGGACATCTGAAAGGACAAAACAATGGAAGTCTAAAGGTGTGGCCTTGACCCATGACTTGATGGGAGTAGATGACTCTTTGTCCTCCAACCCTTGTATCTTTGTAGGCAATGCCCAAAATCTAGAGAGTGTTGGGTCCCAGAAGAGAAAGGAGTTAGTTGGAAGCTCTGGAAAGGCCATAGGAAAAAATATTGTAGGAGAGAGACGGGAATCCAGCGAAGCTCATTCCATCCCGAGTGCCGCATCTACCGTACTTCTTCAGAATGCTGTTGAGGAGCAGGAGATGGACATATGTATGGTTAATAATGAAGTGAGAGTGCCTTCTCCTTCGATTGAGGAAATAATGAAAGCAGTCGTCCAAAGTCCGAACAAAGAGCAAATTGAAATGCCTGCATCTCCGAGTAGTCTTGTTGGATGGTATAGCTACTAATCCAAGAAGGACAGATGACGGGTTTGATCAGAATACCATAGAGCAATCAACTATCCTTGATTGGCTAAGGGAAAGGATAAGGGCTAAGGTCCCTAAGGAAGCCTGTTCTGAAGAGATCACAACAACATTTTTGGAGAAGGTGAATAAGCCAGTCATAGCCAAACCGCCCAAGCCAGCCAGAAAGTTCTCGTTGATTCAGAGGGATAGTGCAGGATTCAGGGCAGTTCAAATAGCTGTGCCAAAGGGAAAACTCGGGACAGTGTTGCCCCAGCGGACTATAAGATCACCACTATAGAGCTGGGTAAGCCCACCCAAGACCAAGAGGTCCAGTACTTTGATGACTCTTGTAACGCCCTCAAGGCAAGTTCAGCTCAGGAGAGAGAGGAGAAAGAAGGTTGAGGAAGAAAACCAACAATGGAGGAAGTATGTTCTCCATCTTACCAGGCCGCTCAACCATGAGATACCGGTCACCCCTCCACAGCCTCTTCAGCAGGAGTCAATGAAGGATTACGAGGATATGAAGGGCACATTCACGCAGGCCAAGGAGTGGATTTCAGATGCTTCAGCACATGTTGATATACTGGTGGAAAATTTAGTGTCAGCACATGAGTCAGCCTCTTCGTTGGTCAGCTGTATCTAGGACCTAGCTGCCAATTGGGAAGACGTGGAGGAAATTCAAGATGAAATACTTCTGCATCTGAAGGTTATCCAAGGCTTGTCGAAGAGAAATTTGGTGGATGCAGGTGTCATATTGGCCGGGGATAGGTATGACTTTAACACCTGGTATTATGCCTTGGTCACTCGGATTGAAGTTTTGAAGAAATCCGAGACTAAGTGTTTTGAGACAAAGGAGAGTGTTAGGGAGATCTTGAGCAAGGTGTTTCATGTAGCATCAGAGATCTAGAAGAAAGAGAGTATAAGGGAGAAGCACTTGCAGGCAGAGAACCTGAGAGCCAGGATTTAGTCAAGCTTCTTCAAAGACTCGGGGATGATTGACAAGGGCGATCTTTCGAGGATTGCAAATTTTCTCTTCATTGATGAGAACTTTCTTGCCCAAGCAGTTGAGTGGGAGAACATCCTTGCCACATGTAGCGATCATGTGGACATCGTCGACTTCCAGATCAGCAGCTTGCCAAGTGTGACTATGGAGGAGGTTAGGCTTATTTTGTCCAGGTACATCGAATCTGCGAAAGAGGAAACTGGACACTCACCTCAGTGAGATTAGCAGCAGTGCCACATGTCACTTTCTTATTCATTCAAGCTGATAGTGTTTTGGTAAACCCTAATTAGGGTTTGTAGCTTTCAATCTGGGCCCTTGATCATTGTTTGATCTCAGCCATTCATTTATTTTTGAAAAACTATATAAGGCTACCTCCTCTCATTTGGAGAGTGTGAGGTTTTTGACATATTGTTGCGTAAGGTCATTTCCAGAGAATATATTGCATGTGCACTTTCTATTAAGGCTTTGTGATCCCTATTGTTTGAATGATTTGCATGGTTTCAATTTCCTCAACACTTAGTTAAATTTAATTTAGATTTGCTTTCATTGTTGTTAATTTGAATGAAGGATTTGATAAGTGTCAATCGATGGTGCATCTTCGCTCATACTTTTGGTGAATGGATGATTTCCATTTCACCGTGCAAAGTTAGTTTGAGCCCATCCTCAAGTTAGTTTGAGCCCATCCTTTGTGCATCCCAACATCTTAATCATAAGCACAATCCATTGAAGATTGCACCGACTTTGTGTAGTTGTCCCTAGTGTGGCGAAGCAAAGTTTGGTCTCTCGAGAGCACCCAATTGATACCGTCTCTAGAGTTCGTAGGATTAGATTAGCTTTCATAAACCCTATCTCTTTTCTCCTTTTTCTTGAAAGTCTAAATCTCGAAAAATCTAAAAAAGAGAGCCTAAAATTGTTAAATCCGTCTAAGTCCAGCAGCTTCAGAGACAATTGTTAACGTAAGTCCCCCTTGAGATTTTCAGCATACACTACCCAAGAAGCTATTTCACTAAAGTCGCTTGTTCGCACATATAGACCTTGGAATCAGTAGTGATTTTTCAGGAGAGGATAGAATGCCTTCGGGTATCCTATTCTAATGTTTGGTAGATGATAAAACAAACACCAACATTACGTTTGTTAACCAATATCATTCAGAGGCTGAACTTAGGCAGATTTAACAACTTATGCTCTATGTTTTTTGATTTTTTGATATAGGACTTCAAAAAGATAAAAAGGATGAGGGTTTAGAGATTCTATACTATTCCTAAGCTATTCCTATGAATTCAAGAGACGGTATAGATTAGGTGAAACTTAGTAACGACATTGTTTCGCCACGCTTGGACAACTACGTAGAGCGGGTGCAATCTTCTAAGGTTGTGCTTATAATTTTCACATTTTCACACTTTCGAATAATACCAACAATTGAACAATATTAATCTAAGTAGAAATTAAACATCCACATAAAAGCTTAGACTAACTTTGCACGTTAAACGAAAATCATTCATTCAACAAAAGTATGAGTGAGGTTTCACCTATCTAAATATCAAATCTATCATTCATCTAACAACTTGAAAACAAATTACTTAAGCAAATCTAATCTAATTGTTGAAGGGAGTATGCAACCATGCAACCATTTAGCAATAAAAAGATTTCAAAACAATACTGATAATGAATATTTTATTACTCAAATAGCTCTGTCCAACAATTTCATAGATCTCTCCACAACAATGAAATGAGAGAATGAGAAGGGTTTGTATAGAGTTTTGAAAGAAAAATAAATGGCCGAGATCGATCTAAGATCAACGGTCAAGATCTAAACAACACAACCCTAATTAGGCCTTCCCAAAATAATATCAAAGATCAATTACAAAGGAGACAAGTGGCGTGAGATGCTATCTTTTAGGATTGCACCCCCTTCTGATATTCAATGAACCTGGACACAATCTGGTCAATCTCATCCATGGAGACGTGGCTTTGAATCCTAATCCTTCCAAGTCATCGACGCACTAAGCAAAGGTGATTTCCAAGTCTATTTGCTGCTTCTGAAAGACATCCTTGATGGAAAGAAGATTTTATATTTTAGCTAGGTGGCTTTTCAAGACCGGTCTTGAGATGGCAAAGCAGATGTCCTGTATTTTGATCTTTAGATTCTCTAACTACATATCCCTCTCTTGGATTGTTTCTTTCTCAAGTACTTTTGCAACTATGATAAGTCTTATCTCGAATAGCTCTTATCTGCTTCTCTATTTTATTAGCATCAACTCTCACTTTCTCCAAGACCTCATTCTTTGCAATCAATGTCCAGAGCCAACTGTGGAAATCATAAGCAGCCCCTACTTCAATCATCTCTTGATTGACCAACTCTTGAGATGAGATTCCTCTCAGCTCTCTAAGGGATGTAATGATTCTATCTTGTGCATCCTGGAAATCAGCCCATATTTCTGCCAAAGTCTCAATCGTGGAAAGCAAAGAAGAAGTTTGATCATATGTTGATGTGATCCCTTCTATGAACTTGGCTTCTTCTTCTTTTATACTCTCTATCCAATCTCTAGTTTCTCTGGTTGTTACTGCATCTTCCTTAGAACCTTTGACCACTTGTTGTGAATCCAAAAGTAGGAGTGTCTTTGGATTTGCTTGATTGAGTGGCTTGGTAGTCAAGTGTCGAATATAATCTCATAGATGTTCGACTTCTTTCTTGTATTGTTGCTTCTTTTCTGTTTCTTCATCCAGCTGCCCCTTTATGGATGCGACTGAATTGTCTAGATCTTCCTTTGCTTGGGCCTTTGTAGTTGGTCCTAGGTCAAAAGTGGTGATCTCAAACTCATGTGGACCAATGTCCCCTTTTGCCTTATCTACTTTAGGCACTGCTATTTGCACTGTGCGATTGCCCGTTTCATTTCTTTGGATGGTAGAATATCTCTTAGCTGGCTTCTTCACAACAGTTTGCTCTAACATGTTTAAGAAATCAGCCATGTCATCCTCTTCTGGCTCTTCTATTGCTTGTGTGTTCATTTTTAATCTTTCCCTCAACCATGCAGGAATAGTAGGCTGCTCAACGCCTTCCACTTCTTGGTCCTCTTTTGTTTCTTGGTCATGTGCAATTCCTCGGAGAGCGGAAATCATTCCTTCTTGAAACTCTCCTTTTGCTTCAATATATGTATCATGCTCCGATTCTAGGATTTTTGTGCCAGTAGGTGATGGTCGTTGTTCATCTTCTTGATGGACTAGTTCTGCATTTTCTCTATGGACTGGAGAAGGAATTTCTATTTCAACCAATGATTCATCAATATTTAATATGTATTTCTCATTCCTTGATGTGGCGGAATGAGATGTTTCTATCCTCTACCTTTTATGAACAGGTTCTTCAGTTTCAATTGCCTTTCCTTTCCTTTTGGCATTCTCGCTTGGTCTAGCACCTAGAGTTGCTTCTTCATTCGAAGAATATCCTTCCATTGCTCCCACAAGTTATAGGTCAAAGTTACATTTTTCTTATTCAACCTTTGACATAGTTGTCCAACCCACCACCTGGTATATTTCATGACTGGTCTTAGTAGGATGGTTAAGTCTGCATGATCTGGCTTTGACCACTTGATATGAGGAAGAGGTACATGCTCATCAAAGTCGGGATGAGTATGTTCTCTGTCATCTTCCAGCTGATTGGGCACAAGGAAAGGTCCAATCATCCTGATGAAATTGACTGACAGCCTGGAATACATTCTTTTTCTGATATTAAATTCATCTTCCATATTTGCCCAATAGTCTTCTATATCCACTATATGTCTGAATCTTTCCTCTTTTGTTGATCTGATGTTGTGGTGAGGATCAAAACTAGCTCTGGATTGGTAGAAGGTAAAAGGGTACCGCTACATCTCTAGCCTAACACTTTCAGCTACCTGTGCTGAACAAGATTCTTCCATATTTCCAATAAAGAATGGAAATCATACAACTGCCTTCTGCCTTGTTCTTTTAAAACTCTAATATGTCTCCAATTGTTTGAGAACTTCTAGCAAGACCATCCTGTTGGTTGGGTAGATTGGCAATCGGTAAGGACGGCTAGTGAATCCTTGTATTTTGATATAGGTGAACTTCGGAAACTGGATAAACCAGGATCCGTACTTGCTGATTAAACTTTTTGATTCATGAGAAAGTCTGTTGTGAGTACCTCCTTGTAGTGTTCTGGTGATGTACATCGAGAATGCATCATGGGCTCGAAACTTCTATCCTTAAGCTGCAGCTGAGGACAATCATATGACTTGAACTCATTCTCCCCACTCCCTACTATGCCCTTACAAATCAATCCTGAATATCTGTAAGTGGCTGCCAGCAAATAAATTATGTAAGAATTCATGTGGAATGTCTTTGTCTTTTCCAAGCTGATCAACTACTCATGAAGATTTTCACTGATTATACCTGACCAGTTGAACAACTTGGTTCCTGCAGTGATCTCGTCCATGAAATAATACATCCATGTTTGGAACAATTGACCTTTAGAGCTGCCCATTATTCGATTCGGCAGTAGGATGAGATCTCCATATTCTTCCTTGAAGAATGGGCGTAGCAAATACTTAGGTACTTTTCCTTGAGGTCTCCTCTTCTCCAGCCAAAATTTATTCACATTCGCAACACAGTGTTCGAATTGACTATCATAAATCCTCTGGGCTTGCTTCTTAGTCTTATAGGTGGTTTTACTGTGCTTTGGTATGCCAAAGGTCTCTTGGATGGATAGTTTTGAAAGATTAGCCAGAACTTTTCCATCTGGTGCAATAATTTATCTCGACTGTGCTTTATAGTGCAAAGCACATTCGACTATTAATTTAGTACATTCCTTGGCTGGTGGAAACCCAACTGCCTGGACAATTCCATTCTGCATCATCTTGCGAGAAATCAGTGTAGGAATGTGTCCATCATATCCATACATTCTTTTCTTGAATTCTTCCATATCAACATGCCCAAGATCTGTCGGTGATATTCTTCCATTTTGACTTGATTTTAGATTCCTGCTGCACTCCCTTGCTGGTGAACTTCATTGTTATCTGCAAAACACATGAAACTTAACATTATTTCCAGAATTTAATTCTGATTTTTAATTCTACTTTGTAAAATTTTCACTTTCAGCCTGAAAAAGGGTTAAATTTTTTTGAAAAAGCATATTGAAAGTGAAGGGTTTGGTAAAAAATTAAGACAGAAGGGTGTGGAAATTCAGTCAATTTGAGGTTTTGAATCCTTTTTTATGATTGAAATTTACCTTTGATTCTGAAAATCTGTCCTAAAATCAGAGAAAGTTCTTGATTCCTTGACCTCTAACACTTAGAAACTTTCACTTCTGGACAATTCTTTAGAGCTTTAAGAGAAAAAATTTCTTCAAAGCTCTCCAAAATTTTCAACCTGAATAATGAATTGGTTGAAAATATATAGAGTTTAGGGTTCTTAAATTTAGAAGTTTTATTTTGTTTTATTTTATTTATTTTTAAATAACTTTTTATTGTTTTTTAATCTTTCCAAAATGGAAAGTTTTATTTCTTTCAAAAATTCGATTTTATCCAAGAATCTTCTAGAACTTTCTAGAAATTTTGAATTTTGAAAATTTCTCTAAATTTTGGAAGTTGCAGTGTAAAGTTAGCCTGAGCCACTAAACTTGTGCTAAGTTCGGTTGTGGATAGTCGTTAAGATTGCGCCGTTTTGGGTATTCAAATGCACTTTCTCGATTTGAAAATCCTTCAAGATCCTCAAAAGATTGCACTGGTTCTTGCGGAGTTGTAGTTGAACTTGGCGAAGCAGAGCTTGGTTTATTTGAAATTTGTCCCCCAGAGCACTATTCATTGTTATCACTGCCCTTAGGAGTAGATTTAGGTCCTTCTGAACCCTTTCCCTTTTCTTTCAGTTCAGTTTAGTCCATTCAAAGCAATAGCATCGCAAAATTGCCATATCCGATGATGGAGTTCCAGCCACAGCAAAGAAGTGAAAGAACGATGCACACGTAAGGCCCCTTGGATTACCAGCAATCACATCAGCCAACTGAGTCACGTCCACACATTGAAGGAACCTTGGAGTCGATTGTTTGAACTTCTTGCAATCTTAGCATGCAATCGTACTTTGATCAAGAGAGAGTGAAGTGACCGTTGGGCAACTTTATTCTGTGTTATACGTGGTCATAAAAAACACGTCAACAGAATTGGTGCTAGAAGGAGGGCCTGATCGCGATGAATTCTTGAACAGCTGAACTCTAGATCATATGAATTCATATTTGCGAGGAGTAATCTTAAGGACTTTTTTCACCCTCCTCCGCAACCAACAAAATTGGCGCTAGAAGGAGGGCTGATCGCGAAATTGAATTTGGCTGGAACTAGCATGAGCTTTCAAGTGCAGAATCAGAGATATGTTAGATCTCTTATATGTCAGAAAATCCAAAAAATGTGAAAAATCCAAAAATCCAAAAAAATCAGAAAATTGAAAATTAAAAAAAAAAAAGGATTTCTCAATGGAGCAAGAAGTTGATATCCTTCAACTTTGGTGGAGATTGAATGCACAGTTATATCCACGGAGTTTGTTTGAATTCGCATCAAGGAATTGTTGTAGAATTCATAACACTGGCGAACACAATGAGATGCATTGTTTAACATTTTTGTCAAGGATGGAATTAGCCTTGCAAGGGAGAGTTTCCATTTCAGAAGTACATGAGCCTGTTGTACTGATGAAAGTGGAACCCAAAGCTTCAATTGGTGAAAGCGAGTTTTTCATGAGGTTTAGGGAGATGATTAAGAAAGGATTAAGTATTGAGAAAGACTTGTGCATAGATGGCATCTTGCTCTCGTGTTGGTGTAGGATCCACAATGCCACTCATTTCGAAGTCACATGTTCATCATGCAGGGAAGCTATTCACCTAGCTAAGGTGTAGGCAGAATTCGAAGAATTGTCAAAGATGTACACTATAGAAAAGTGTCGGAATGCTCACCGTCAACCAATTGACTTAGCATCAAATGAAGAAGGTATTACTACGGCATCTTGTAGTGAAGAAAGCACTATTGAGCAGGACAATCAACACAATCCAGTCAAGAGAAAATTTGCGTACCTCATACCAAGGAAAGGAACACCTGTTGAAGTGGAGGTTGACAAAGAAATGGAAGATGTTCAAACAAAGCAAGCAATGTTTGCACAGTCAAGCAAGAAGAGATGCTCCTTGATGAAGAAGTCTGTTCGTGCATGCTCCAGATGGAAGATATGATAAGCAGCTCAAGGCGGGAAGGAATATGTGATAGTCAGTGGGCTGTTGAGATGGAAGTAGAGTATGAAATGCAGGTCGGGTCGATGCTTGAACCTCTACTCAAGATCCAAGAAAAATTGTTAAAAGAAATTGAGATACGTGAGATGCCGATTGAGGAACAAGTTGTCCTGGTGAAGAATGAAGAGCAATTCGAGTTGGGGCTCAACTCGTTATCAAAGATTCAAAAGGAGCTAGCGGTTGAAATATTCCATGTTTCCAAGTTTCCATTTGAGTCTAGATTTCGCCACTGCATGCCTATTGAAGACTGGAATTCTGAGCTGCATGTGGCGGATGCCAGTGGAATGATACACCACCAACTTCGACCTCCTGATGAAGTAGTGGATGATATGCGAGAATTCTCGCCCACGCATGAAAACCACCAAGGTGTCTCTTTCCTTGCTCCTAAATTTGAAAGTTATGAATTTGATTATGGAAATCTAGGAAGAAGAACTTGTTTATGGATTGATCATGGTCCCAACGAGTTGCCACAATTGATAATATTTCTTGAAGTCTTGCTTGAGTTTGAGATTTGTATTGTGAAAGATTGCTTTGCTGAGTTTAAAGATGAATTTGCTAGGCTTCGAACCATGACTAATGCCATGTTACTCCTGCACATCTTGATAAATCATGTTAGGAGTTGTATATATTTAGGTCTTGTGAGTATTGTCCGTTCGAAATTTTATTCTTATTAGACTAGGTTTCCTTTCTGTTTGCTTTGTTTGTTTTCCCGTTGGTTTACGGGGTTTTGGCTTGTTTTGTTTTGTTTTTCTTGTTTGTTTCCCCGTCGGTTTTGTTTCGGTTTTGGTTTTCGGCCTTTGGTGCTGGTTTCCCTTGAGCTTGTCCGCTCAAGTGGTTTTGCTTAGGTTTAGGGTTTTGGAGTGGCCTAAATTGTTTGGAGTTCCTGTTTTTGGGTAGAATTGAGGATGTTGTATTCCACTTATGTTATCAATCACTCTAAGTCATTCAGATCTCTTAGGAGAAGTTATGGTTGGTGAAAAATTTACATCTTGCTTCAGTGCCACTGGAATCTCCAAACCCATAGTAGGCTTCATTGCTTACGAGCCAAAGGAATTGACGGAAATGAAATGAAATATCAAAGGAAAAGAAAAGATGAAAAAATGAAAAGAAATATCAAAATATTGGCTTTGGGAATTGTTGTGACCATTTCACACATCGCCCCATTAAAATGGGGGCCCCCTCTTTTTGCTTCTGTTTTGCCTGTTCTTCTCTCTGCTTTTAGGGTTTTGAGTAAGTGGGTGAGTCGTCTGGACTAGGGTTAAGCCTTAAGGGTTTCTTTTGGATATTTTCAGGCCGAGTCCAGTCGAATTTTAAAGATTATTAAGCATCCTCCCGAGGATTGCAAATTTTGAAATAGGATAAGCCTGTCAAAAGGTCAAGTATGTCTCAGGTTAGGTCCAGTTAGGATTTTGAGGGCACATTCAAGTTAGGTCTAAGTGTTAGCATTTTAATGATGGAATTGTGCAATTTTTTTGTCTGGATAAATTTTGACCAAAATTTTGAAGGCTTGATAACCGATTCCCGGCCTTGGAGATGACTTAATTATGCCTTGTCAAATGATTGAAGACCTAAATTTTGGATATTTTGGCTTATAAAGGCAAAATCGCTCCTGTCCCTCTCCCAGGGACCAAGGCGAAAATGTTATTTGGTGCATATCTGTCTCTAACTTCCTGTAATTGTTTTGTGCAGGGTCGCTAGGGGAGATGATAGGACGTAAATTGAAGATTTTGAAGATTTTGAAGACTCGAAAATGATGATTTTTGAAGGTTTAAGGTGAATTCGCTCCTGTCCTCCACTGAAGGACCAAGGCGAAATGGTTTACTTAGGTCATTCTTGGCCTTGATTGGTCAAATTGAAGCGCCAAGGAGACAATGATGGATGAAATCAACATGATAGAACACCCAGACTTAGTCGTTAGCAATGGAAGGTTGAACTTTTTGTCTAGAAAGATGAATTCGCTCCTGTCCCTCACCAAGGGACCAGAGCGATTTTCTTCAAACACACCTTCTTGGACCCTTTTTTGGACTTGGGCTCTCATTCATGGATTATGAAAGGATGGTATCTTCCCCAGCAAAGGAAATTTGAGATAAAAATTGTAATGATTTGGCCTTGAGGACAAAAATCGCTCCTGTCCCTCACTGAAGGACCGGAGCTTGAATTCCGAATTTGCATTATCCTCACAAGATTTAAGTGATTTCGCGATTTGAAGAGGTCAAAAGAAGTATGTTTTATTCGTTGAATATAACTTGAGTGGCCTACAAAGGAGAAAATCAACCCAAGTTGCAATAGGCGCTCCTGCCCCTCTCCAAGGGACCAGAGCGATTTTCAAAGGATGCTCCTGTCCCTCTCCAAGGGACCAGAGTGATTTTCTCACAAGACAAATTTTTGGCAAAGGTAAAGCGAGTTTCAGGTTTGAGATGAAGGAAGGAAGGCGTAATCACTCCATTGAAGATAATTTTGAAAGTTAGCAAGACACAAGTGAGCTCATAATTGCCAAAGGCGCTCCTGTCCCTCACCAAGGGACCAGGGCAAAAAACACATTATCTAGCCTCCCCCTCCAAATTTGGACGAATCCAGATCAAGGCACAAGATTGGAGTGATATTTAAAGTACTTCAAGGAAGAATGAAGTTGCAAAGACCACGAAATTTGATGAAAAATGGCTAGGGCGCTCCTGTCCCTCACCAAGGGACCAGAGCGAAATCTTCAAATTTGCCTAATAGCCTAACATTTTGGAATGCTACTTTCGTTTCCAAGACTCAAGATGGAATAAGGAATGATGTTTTACGCCTTGAAGGTAATTAGATATTGATATGGTTAAGAATCTGTGCTATGGACTAAAAATCGCTCCTGTCCTTCACTGGAGGACCAGGGCGATTTCTATAAAATCAACAATTTTCCTCCAAAACCATGCCAGGACAAGGTTGTGCAAAGTGAGAAATGTCTTTTAAAAAATGGTGAACAAGGAATGGCTTCCAAAAATCGACAATCCTAGGCCCAAGGACAAAAATCGCTCCTGTCCTTCATTGGAGGACCAGGGCGAAAATCTTGAGAGGGTCAATTTTGCCTTAAGAAAGCGAGTGAAACGTGCATTGAAGGGACGAATGAAGATCATTGTTTACCCCAAGCTTGAATTGGCGATTTGAAAGACAAGGATCAAGGACAAAGACAAAGATCGCTCCTGTCCCTCTCCAAGGGACCAGGGCGAAAATGCTTTAAGGCAAGCTCCTTCCAAAGATCACATGGATTAAACTCAAAATTCCAAAGCAAAAATGCCATTTTGGACGCCAAAGATGAGATTTTGAACGTGAAAAGCAAGAAATACAAGGCCAAAAATGAAAGGGCGCCCCTATCCCTCTCCCAGGGACCAAGGCGAGGTTCTTACAAAGTGATATTTTTACCATGCCTAGGCGCCAATGTCCTCTAAAACACATTAAATGCCAATTTCGCTAAAACTCCAAAATATTTTAAAATCGAATTGACATTTAATAAAAGCGCATAGCATTTAATAATTATTTTTGAAGCCTTAAAAAACCGAAATTTTAATTATAAAGGCATTTAAAATTAATTATTATTAAATTAAATCTAAAAATGGAGCGCTTTGGGATATTATTTTAATATTTTAATTAAGTCGGCCTTCTCCTTTTATTAATTTTTATTTTTGGCCTATTTTCCAAGTCGGCCTATGGGAAATTGCAATGGTGAGCGCCTATATAAGAGAGGTATTTTGAGCGATGTTAATCCATCATTCAATCATTTATTCAAGTGCGATTTGGAGAAGCAAGGAGGAGTGCGAAATCTGGTCTAAGTTGGAGCGAACTTTGTTAGAGGCTAGAGGTGGAGCGAATTTTCCTCAAGGCGTTGAAGACTAGAGGTGGTGAAGTTGATAAAGGAAGCGCATTTTGAAGACTTTGACCCACATTTTGCCTAGCGAACTTGCCTAATTTTGCATCATTTCTTAGAATTAGTTCTCAAGAAGAGGTATGGCGAGATCTTCCTTGTCCAAATGTTGGAATTTTGAACCTTGAATTCCAAATTGCGTAGTTATATTCAGGAAATGATAATTCAAAGATTTATCATGAAGTTTCCTAAATGTTTAAATTGCAAAATATATTACTCATTATGAAATGTTGTGTAGGTGTCAAGATGGCTACCCCAAAGGCAGGAGCATCCACTAGTCGTCCAGCTCTCATGAAGGAAGATCAAAGGAATGAAGAATTGGAGACCAAGATCGTGTCAAAGTGGAGCAACATTGGAGATACCAACTTGGGAAACTTCAGTGTGAAGAAGTTTCGAGAGGTCCCTTACATTGGAAAACCATCACATGTCGCAAGGAGAATAATTGAAAGTGGCATTATCAAGGTGGCCGGTTTCCCTCCAGCAGTCCAGTGCCATGAGTTGATGATCGAGTGTGCCCGCCACTATAGCCCACAATCAAGATCGATCGTGTCCAAGGAAGGAAACACTTTGGCGTACCTTTCAGAAGAAGCTATCAGTGAAGCTCTCCATTTACCAGAACATAAAGATATGATTTACAAAAGATTGGAAGGGGCTAGATCCATGTACGAAGATGATCCAGACACTTGCTTGAGCATCATCAATAAGAATTGGTTACTCAAAAGTCATCCTCGCCTGAGCAAGATTCCCAACACACCACATAGGATCGACTTCCAGGAGGAGTACAGAGATTTGATAACTTTGCTCAATCGAGTTACAGGGGCTCCCCAAGCCTTCTATTTTGAGAAGTGGATGTTCTACTTCATCCAAGTGATAGTTCAAGGGAAAGGAACAATTCATTGGGCTAGAATTATTAGCCATTGCTTGGACGTGCAGTTGAGAAGACTGAAGGCTACCAAATCCTTCCACATGAGCTCGTACATCATATATGCCTTGATCAGGAGTTTTGAATACGCAGGACTACCTCACAGAGGAGTGATCGGAAGAGGACCTGGAGAAGTCAGAGTTTGTGATTCTTATGTCCATTTGCATCATCCACTTGGAAGTAACTATAAGTTAGTTAATGATACCTTCACGATGAACATCACCAGGACATTGCAAGGCGGGATTCACAATTGGATATCTCAAGATGCACAAGAGCTTGTAAAGAGGTATGGTGCTTGGTTTATCCAATTCCAGAAGTTTACATATATTAGAGTTCATGGGTGTTCTTCACCTCCATATATGTTGCCAAGATATCCGACAGACAGAATAGTGTTACTTGAGGTGACTAGGCAGTTGGCAGCTTATGCAAAGGCTTTCAGACACAGGCATGGAAATGGAATTCCTGTGCCTATCATACTAGGGAATTTAGTTGAGGTATGTCCTAATGCTCTAGCCATGGATGATGCGGAGAAAGAATTGGCCTTATATTCATTTTCATTCTTTGCCTTGAGAGAGAATTTTGATCCTTGTGGATATATAGAAGAAATAGTTGGTAGAAAGTACAAGCATGAATTTCAGATAGAGGACTTTTTGATGAATCTCTCAGATGATCTAGAGGTGAAAAGAAAGATGCATTCCAGGTTACCTTTGGATTTCATCAGGAAATGCAAAGTTTACAGAGTGGCTGATCAAGCTTAGGACAGTGGCAGACATCTCCAATCATCTTATTATCGAGAAGACAAAGCAGTGAAAATAGATTGGAATGAACCTGAGGTTTTTGACTTAAAAGCTTTGATGGCTCCAGTTTTGTCTTGTACTCGTAGATGGGTTGATGTGCAACATCAAAAGTTGAGAGAACAGAACATATCTATGACTTTTACTTTGGAGGAAAGACCAGGAGAAGGAGGAGCAAGTGTAAGTGAAGGCAATCCTCATCCTAGAAGCACAAGTGAAGGCAATCTTCGAAGTGTAAGTGAAGGCAATCCCCATCCTAGAGGTGCGAAGAGGAAAGAAAGACCTGAGAAAAGAGAATCCTCCAAGAAGAAACAAGAGGCCAATCGAGATCGCTCATCCGGTACATCTTCTCGACATGAAAAAAGGACAAGTCAAAATGAAGGACAAGAGAAGAGGGTACCTGAAGTTGAGGAATCAATGGAATCAATGGTACAGAATGATACACACGAGGAAGGGCAGGCGTCTCAACGTTCATCAAGTCAATCTCCTCAAGTTAATGAGCTACATGAAGACAAGAATAATGATGAAGTGACATCTCCTCTCCGAGAAGAGGAACCGTTGCCTAAAGAGATACAAGTTAGAGAGACAAGATCCACCATTCCAGATTGGTTGAAGGAGAGGCTAACAAGAGTGATTGTGATCGAAGATGAAGATAATGTAATTGACTTAGAGAGCCTTGTAGGAAATTCTCAGGGAGTAACAGAAAGGAAGAAGGCCACTAAGATGTCCAAGATGATCAGAGATGAGACAGGGTCCAGGAAGTTACAGATAGCTACACCAGCAGTAGACAAGTACGAAGGTGAAATCCTTGCAGAAGAATATGATGTAGAAACATTTGAGCTTGGTCCACTCAAAGCCGAGCAGACGCTGGATGAGGCAACTGATTCATTTGAGGCACTTAAAGACAAGCTTAGAGAAGAAATGGAAAAGAATAGAAAGCTTGAGCGAGAGGTCGGTGCTTGGAGAGGCTACTTTAGCCATCTCAATCAGCCTTTGGGACGTCAGGATCCAGCAGTATCTCCTGTGCAAGCACTTCCCCTTGAATCGGTTGGTGAGGCAGAAAGAGTTAAGAGCTTGGTTCAGCTTATGAGCTCTTGGATTGACAAATCCCATACCGTTGCCATTGAGTTCGCAACAAGAATGATGCAGACCACCCATCGAACTATCCAGGTCCTTGAGATCATTCACAACCTAATGATAACAGTAGCCGCCTTTGCACACACTAGAGATGTTGTCATTCCTGTTCTGCAAGTAATCAGGCAAACACCAAGGAAGATCCTAGCACAAGAAAAGATAATGGATGGAGGAGCTCATAATTTACTCCAGTGGTCAACCCTACTCCAGATGAAGGAAGTTCTTTTCGAAGACATCAGTACCAAATGCAATCAAGTTGAGGAGGTCATCCATCCAATTCAGGACAAGGTGTTTGAGGTGTTATGTTCTATTCTTGGCAGAATGATTGAAGATGAGACAAATGTGAATCTTCAAGAGTTGGAGGAGAAGGTCAAGGTCATCTTTTGCAAAGATGAGAATATTATCACGGATGAGCAAAGGGATCAAATGTTCGCTACTATGCTCCTGATTGAGAAAATCAAAGAACTCGAGCCTGGATGGGACGTAGCTCTTCTCAAGGCTTTTGATCAGGTCATCCACTTGGAGGAATGAATGAGGAATCTTCCCGAGATTCCTATTGCTGAGATCGAGGGAATTGTGTCTAGATTCACTGCATATGCTAAGAAGGAGCATTGGAAAGGGAACAAGGTTCTAGAAGAGAGGTTGTTATAGATGATGTGGCACCTTAATTATCATTGGTCTATGTTTCCTAGATTTTTGTGCCAATTAAATATTTGGCTATGCATTTAATATTGTTCAATAAAAGGGGAACTTTTTGTAATAAACCCTAATTAGGGTTTAGGTGTCAGAATCTCAGCCGTTGATCTTCTTTTGATATGGGCCGTTCATTGTAATTGAGGATGCTATATATACCCTCATTCATTTTCATTTTGTCATATTAGAAAATTAGAAATGAGATATTATAATTAGAATTAGAGCTTTTGGAGAGAAGAAAGTTATTTTGTAGCAAGATTGAGTTTTGAAGAGAGAATTTCAAGCAATTGTTGTCTATTTTGGCTTTGAGATCAATAAAATATTGAAGTTATGGTGTTTTATTGCAAATCTTGTGGCTACTTTCATGGTTGCTTACTTTCTTGAATCATTCTTGGTCGAAGTAGTATTTAAATTTGAAGGACTAAGTGTTGAGCTTGATCTTTGGTGAGATTCACGTTCCAAACCACTAGCTTCTTGCTGATTGTAAGGACGCCTTGTGTGGTCAACTGGAGATATTTGGATTGCTTAAACCTTCAATCATTATTGAACTATTGATATGTACCTTCATGGTAGTGTCCATGATTCTTGATGAATTGAAAAATCATTAGTCACCTTAGAAGATCGCATCAATTTTAGTTGAGTTGTTATGTCTTGGCAATACTGAAATTGGTAGAATCTTACCAAAGCTAGCTTACATTAAGTCATTCTTAGGATTAGATTAGAATTCATCCCTTGCAAACCCTACCTTTTGATCTTTTTTGAGAACTTGTTAGTTTTAGGAAATCCTGTTCCTGCAATAACGGAAACGTAAGGCCCCTTGATGAAACAACATTCACAACGACCACTGGTGCTTATCCACACGTAGAGACCCTACATCAAAGAACCTTGGAGTCATCCTGATTGATCCTTTTTCGCGACATCTTCAGCAATCAGAGGCTTTACTCAAGAGAGGATAAGGTACCTTTAGGTATTTTATTCTGTGTTTGATAGTGTACAAAATACACGTCAACAGGAATATGCAAATAACTCCATCGGGGCTATGGACGCCTGACTGGCAGTGGAGCAATATTCGTGGAATTCCAGAGACAACCTCGTCAGAGCTATGGACGCTTTTTTGGCAGCGAGGCAATGTCCTGGATGCTTTTGAAGTATAGATACCTATAGCTTGCCATGACTAATTCTAGAAGTCTAGATGGTCTAGTGAGATTGGATTAATGGATATGCACACACATAATCAGATGAACGTGCTTTAATTTGGGTTCTTGCCCTGAAGTGTTTTCCAACACTTTCCCTGTGGATTGGATTTTATCTTTGAAAACTTGAAATGTTCAGGAACATTTATTCGGGTGGGGGCTAGATGTTGTGACGTTTTCACACATCGCCCCATTGCAAATGGGGACCCCCTTCTTTTTAGGCCCTCCCGGTTTTTTGGCTTGCGTTTTTGTGGTCTTTTCGCAGCAGTCTTGTCAATCTCTTTGCTTTGCAAGTGTTTGAGGGTCATATTGATTAAATCTGCTTTTTGTTTGAGCGAATTCGGTTAAGTCTAGGACTCGTTTTGTGAATTTTAGGGTTTTTGCCTTTTGTCCTAGATTTTAGGGCTTTTTGTTAGGGTTTTGGAAAAACTGAACATACAACTGGAATCAGGACCCTTCAGGGAACCTCCCAGTAAAATTTGAGCCAAAATGGAGCAACTTTCTATTTTTAGAAAGTCCCTATTTTTTAGGGATATTTCTGAGTCCCAGAATGTCGCCATTTTGCCAAAAATCAAACTTACTATTTTTAGTAAGTTCTATTTTTAGTAAGTTTCTATTTTTAGTAAGTGCTTTTCTGACCTATTTTGCCCAAACCTTGACATTTTGAAACACTTACTATTTGGGAAAATCTATTTTTGGCAGGATCTTCACAGGAAAACACTGAAAGCTGAATATCTCCGAAGACGCTGAAGACTGAACGTTCCTGAAACCATTTCTAAATCCGGAAAAGTCAGAAGGCAGACAAGTTGGATAAAAAATGGTTAAGTTTGGAACTCCTATTCCAGAAGAGGAAAGCATGCAAAATCATCCAAGTCCAGAAATTCACATCAATCCACCAATGTCATCCTGATCCGAAAATGGCCTGAAATTTGACTAAGTCTGGAAATTTGGAAGATCTTCCAAAATCCAGAATTTGCATTATGATTCCTATGGACCTGAAACCACTCTCAAACATCCTGACAATATATATGAAATATAACTTAAAGTATAAGAATTCTTATACTTAAATGTTATATTTCATATATATATCCTGACGAAGAGCCTGAAATGATGAAAAAAACGAAGAGCCTGAAATGATGAAAAAATCCATGAATCCATGAACATGGCCAAAATGCGCCCAGGTCTGGGCTGGGGCGCTGAATTGAGAAAGCCATTCACAGAAGGAAAATTCATGAATCCTTGGCGTGGTGAAAATTTCACCCAAGCTAAAAATTGAAATTTTGCCCAAGGCACGAAATCCAAGGAGTCAAGGAGGAATAAAAAGCAGAATTCCCCTTGGGCGAATTTTCGATTATCCTATTTTTAGACACCAAATCCCGACCAAATGTGGAAAATTTTATAGATTCAGAATCGGGGTGAAATTCTTCATCCAATGAACCTGGCTCCTAAATTTTAGGAGGATCCCTAAAAAATAGGGATGTTGAAAAGAGACATGGACAATTCACAAATTAATGGAAATTCCTTCCTTCAGGACATAATTCCAGGAAAGGTGAAAAATTGACTAAGTGTTGGAAATTCCTTCCTTCAGGACATAATTCCAGGAAAGGTGAAAAATTGACTAAGTGTTGGAAATTCCTTCCTTCATGACAGAGTTCCTGAGAAACGTGAAAATTTGGCTAAGTGATGGAAATTCCTTCATGACGGAATTCTTGGAAATGTGAAAATTTGGCTAAGTGTTGGAAATTCCTTCCTTTAGGACAAAATTCCAGGAAAGATGAAAATTTGGTTGAGTATTGGAAATTCCTTCCTTCGGGACAAAATTCCAAGCAAGGAAGAAACACACCCAAGGATGAATTGAACATAAAATTTCTAAGGCAAGGAAGGAATCAGGGATGAACTGAACAAGAAATTTCCCCTCCAGGGAAAAATTTGAAAAAATCCATGCTCAAGCATCAAATCACATCCAAATTTCAAAAGTTTTACAGATTTGGATTCGTAGGAGAATTTTCTCTCTCTTGGACCGCGGAACCCTAATTTGGAAATTTTCCTAAAAAATAGGAAATGTGCAGAATTGATAAAAAACCTTCTATGAGCAAGGAAAGTTGAAGAGACTTCAAGAAAATTCTTCCTGAATCGAATTTTCCCTTTCCAACAATTCCAGATGTGTAGGAGCGGATATATGACGACGGGGTCCACTTGCATGGCAAGGATCTATTGAACACGTGGCAGTAGAGTGGCGCATTCATTACCAGAATATTTGACCAAATGGCAACTTGGTCATTGCATGTTGAATTTATGGCAGATTCCTTTTGCATGCAGCCGCCACATGTGGAAATGATGAAGCATTTATGACATAATGGGGTGATTTTTGCATGGATGAATATTCAACACATGTTGGGCGAATTTGAAGGAGGTGGTGCATTTAATGCGTAGTGGATGCTATTTTGGGTACTTTTGAATTAATTGTATATGGGCATGATGGGTTATTAATTGGAGATTCCCACCTTGTTGCATCATGTGTGGAGAATCTTTTAGGGAAAACCCTAATTAGGGTTTGCATGTAATCATGGCCTGAGGCCTATATAAAGGGGCGACCCCCCTCATTTGTAAGGGAGGGAGCTTTGTATGAAATTGTTGCGATAAGTTTTTGAGAAAATAATAGTGAAACATTGTTCTCTGATGGTGTCCACTTGAGTTATTTTTTCAAAACTTGCATGGTTTCACCTTCCTCACTTAGATTAGAAGTAGTAAAGTGCTTTGATTTCAATGGAGAATGTAATGGTGTCTGATGAATTTCCATGGTTCATACTTTTTGTATCTTGCTGATTGTAAGTTGCAGTGTAAAGTTAGCCTGAGCCACTAAACTTGTGCTAAGTTCGGTTATGGACAGTCGTTTAGATTGTGCCGTTTTGGGTATTCAAATGCACTTTCTCGATTTGAAAATCCTTCAATATCCTCAGAAGATTGCACCGGTTCTTGTGGAGTTGTAGTTGAACTTGGCGAAGCAGAGCTTGGTTTATTTGAAATTTGTCCACCAGAGCACTATTCATTGTTATCACTGCCCTTAGGAGTAGATTTAGATCCTTTTGAACCCTTTCCTTTTCTTTCAGTTCATTTTAGTCCATTCGAAGCAATAGCATCGCAGAATTGCCATATCCGATGATGGAGTTCCAGCCACAGCAAAGAAGTGAAAGAACGATGCACACGTAAGGCCTCTTGGATTACCAGCAATCACATCAGCCAACTGAGTCATGTCCACGCATTGAAGGAACCTTGGAGTCGATTGTTTGAACTTCTTGCAATCTTAGCATGCAATCGTACTTTGATCAAGAGAGAGTGAAGTGACTGTTGGGCAACTTTATTTTGTGTTAGACGCGGTCATAAAAAACACGTCAACAGGAGGCTTCCATCAAATTTTAGCAAGTTTTAATTGCTTTATTCTAGAAGTTTATTTTCTTTCTAGAATATGATCTTGACATGTATTTTTAATTGACTTTAATTGTCTAGTCATCATACTTGCCATCTTCAACTCCTTAGAATGCCATGTCATCTTTCACTTCACATAAGCGGACCCTAAATTCTTCTTCAAGCTTTGGCGAACTTTGCACATCTTCTTTGTGCCATGTTTTTTTCTTGCCTAGGTGTATTTTGAAAGTGTGATGGACAAGGGGGCTTTGAAAATTCTTTGACATGTTTGTTTATGCCTTGGACAAATTGTTGCCATCTTTTTTTTATGCCATAATTTTAAGGTGGACTTTGAAAGTGTTGGACATGGTAAAACTTGCACATACTTAGCCATTTTTACGCCTTGGTTTCTTGTTTGCTTAACCTTGAGTAGGGGTTTGTTAACCTTGCCATGAGTTAGTTAACCTTTGGTAGGAGTTTGCCATCTATCGGACAATTCGAGCTTGGACATGAGGTGCACTTTGAAAATTGTCAGACATTTTTGGTGCATGAATAAGCTTAACCTTAGGTAGGAATTAACCCTTGCCATGAGTTAGTTAACCCTTGGCAGGAGTTTAACACTTGTTGGATAATTTTTCTTGGACAATTTTTCAATTGATCCTACTCAAACTTCTTCCACATTTTAACTGATCGTTTGCCATTCTACCCTTGAACCTTGTTGAACTTGTTTGAACATCTACCATTTTTACTTCTCCAACTTGGGCGAAATTTTCAATGTGCCATATTCAAACCCTTCAATAGTGTTCATGCCATGCTGATACCTTGCTGGTTCATCTGAACAAGAAACCCTAATTAGGGTTTCTACCCTGCTTTTTGTACTTAGAAACCTCATTTCTGAAATCTAAGAACATAGGTACTGATATTATAGCTGATCTTCTGGAACAAAACCCTAATTAGGGTTTGCATTTTGCTTTATACCCTTAAAGACATAATTTTCAAAATCTGAGAACATGGGTAGGAATAATTTGGCATGGGGATCAAAACCCTAATCTCGGAAAAAGCAAAAAAAATTTGAACCCTTGCTTTTTACACTTAGAAGCAAAATTTTTCTAATATGAAGACATGGGCAGGATCAAAATGACCTAAAGAACAAAACCCTAATCTTAGAAAAAAACAAAATTTTCAAAGCCTTGCTTTTTATATCTAGAGGCAAGATTTTTAAATTTTGACAAAATGGGTAGTAATAAAATAGCTAAAAGAACAAAACCTAGATGCCAATTTCAAAAAAACAGAAAAACAAAAATTTCTAAAAATACCAGGTTGTCAGAAATGACTCAAATCAATTGCGATCTTCGTCATTCAGACCTTCTGAACACTTTGGCAGCGTTCAAATTCAATTCTGAGCATAAATTCTCAATCTGGCCCGGATGACCTCAAAAGTCCTCTTAACTCTCTCAAAATGATGACTTATGAAAATGCAGAGCTAGGACAAAACCTAAAAAAGCGAAAAAAGGGGGTCCCCATCTGCGAAGGGGTGATGTGTGAATTAGGTCACAACAGGTCCATACTGATAACTATGTTGAAGACATAGGTGCTTTACATTGAATTATTTGGTCAAGAACTATGGCATTCCCGATCTGATAATTGAAGGTGAATCCAAAAATATTGGTTAAATGCTACACTCCAAGGCTATTCGTTGTTGGTCCTATATGACCATCATCGAGGATTCTAAGGAAATCCTCTAGTCTTTAGAAAATAAAAAAACAAATCATATATATAGGGAGGGATATACCTTGGGCTAGGGTCTTCTCATCAATCTAGGTGGTAACATCATGGGCTTTAAACATTGAGAAGCAGAGGAATCTCTTGGTCAAAATATCAAAAACAATATTAATGAAGGAAGGATAAAAAATTAAACACTCGCCACCACTACTAATTAGGAGTGGTGCTGATATGCGTAAGGATAGAGAGAGGATAGATATAATGATGTTTAGTTGCCTCGTTGCAATAGAAAGACAAAGACTAAGGATATCAAGAAAGAAGCTTCTTGAAGTTTGAAGGTTTTGGATTGCACAAAGACTTAGTGTTTGGAAATAGGAACTAAATTTTGTTTTGTGGGCACTTTAGGCCTACAAAGTAGAGCTTTCATATGTTAGGTAATCTTAGTAGGGTTGAATCATCTAGCTATGAGAAGGTTCGTAACAATGTTGTAGTTTAGAAAATCTAAGTAGAGGAAACCTAACTCCTTACCTAGAAGCTCTTAATGGTGACAACCCGATGTTGTTGAGGGAAATTGTTACTTCATGGAAAAATGGCATTTTGTATGTGAGAGGGATATCCTTTAGGGTTACAAAAGACCTCATCACCATGGCTATGGGGTTCCATATGGAGAGTGGGAAATTGCAAAAGTAGCTAAAAATCATGATCACAAAGCCATGAATTCGTTCTTGAGGCGAGGGGAATGGGTTTCTAGATTTCAAAATGGTTTCAAGAGGGATAACTTGCCTAACTACTGAAAGGAGATGGCAAAAACCTTGATCAGGTACATCACGCTTGAAGGTAGGTACAAAAGATTCTAGTCTTACCTATTTCCTATGCTTAACCACCTTAGGCATAATATCAAGATGAATTTTCCGTTTTGGATATTTAGCTCATTGAAGATTCTATCCCCAAAGTCTTGGGAAAGAAAGATTTGCCTTTCCATCAAGGATTTACAACCTCCTTTGGTTATTTGAATTTTGATAAAGACCCCATCTCTAGTCCACCTTGACTACCAAGAAAGATAAATTAAATAATTTTGTGATCTACAAAGTAGCCCCTACTCCTATCATTAAAATTTTGGTGCCCCCAGCTCGTAATTCTTCCTCCAAACTTGCTAATAAAGGCAAGCACAAAAGTATATGCCTAGATTTCCCTTTTGACCCTCTCCTACCAGCCCAAAGGAATCAAACAAGACCTCTAGGATTCTTCATCCTAGATACAAGTCGAGAAAGGATTGGGTCCTTCCTATAGCCCCACTCCTATTGAGAACCCTAGTTTTTTTAGCACAACCTAGTTGAACCCAAACATTCCTACTACCCACCAACTTCTGCACAAGGAGTGGGATTTCCAAAATTTCAACAATTTGAAGGTAAGGGTGGAGGATCTTAAAAGAGCATCCGATTGCACAACTTCATGAGATGGCTGTTCACACAACAACAAAACTCAAATCAAAGGGTTAGGGAGATGGAATTGAAGGTCTTCAAGACCAATAAGGAGTGGAAGACCATAGCAGCAAAAATCTTTTGGGCAAAAATTGGCAAACTAAAAGTATAATTTGTTTTGAAAAAAATCAGGATTTAGATGAGGAAAAATGGGGAAAATATCAGATTTAAAAAAAGAAAAAAACATTAAAAATTGTTGTAAAAGAGGCAAAAACTATTTGTTTTTGAAATTTAAAGGCATTTCCATAATAGAGGTATAGAGAGCAAATAAAATAGAGAGTTTAGCTCATGAATTGTCTAGAATAGAGAGTTTAGCTCTTAAATTGTCCAAATGAAAAGCTTGTCTAAAATAGTAGAATGCAGTGTAGCATGTAAGCTTTGCTACTAAATGATTATTTAGTAAGTTTTGTATGAAGTTGATAAAGTTATTGCTAAGTTAACAATTAAACAATTCACTAATGATATTTGAGTAAACCTCTAGTCTTGTATGATGTGAGTGGATGGTAAAATGTTACTAACAATGCTGCATTCCAAATTAAATATCAAAAGAATGTTTAATCATAGAGACTGCACTATCATAACAAACTCTGAAAACTTTGTAAACTTAGTAAGACCTCAAAACAACTACAATAAACATGTTTGCATCCCAGTAGAAAGACAAATTTTTTTTTATCACCGCGAAATTTTCAAGTAGGGAACTTCAAAGAATATATCATCCAAATAAAAATCTAATCAACCGATATAGAGTAAATGGGCATGAATTATGCATTTTCAAAGATTCAAGGTACAAAATCAAGTCATATTCAAAAGTTTCGCTATTAAACCAAACCTTCAAATATAGTCAAAGTACTGATTCATGCAAAGTAGAAGTAGAAGAGACACAAAACGCGTTTGAGGATAGATATGCATAATATCAAAATAAGTAGACAAAATCACAGTTACCCAGATTTTGGTGTCACTATGTTGTAATTTAAGGTGAAGAAAGCTTGCAATATGAACTTAATTAAATTGAAAGTTATTGCAAATCTGAAATCAAAGATTAACCCTTTATAAAGTGATTGCAGAATCAAACCAAGAAGAAGAACACCATTACACATGAAACACCGGATTTACATGGAGAAACCCTTTTGGGAAAAAACTACACCATAGAAAGAGAGGCAAGTATATTACTAATCAATGAAGATTGCAACAGCAATACACTTCTCTGTAAATCCCTGTAAAATCCCACAACACTCCATTATCCTACACACTGGACAAGACTGAATGAAGAACTCTAGCTCAAGGCCTCAATTTACAAAAACTTGTGAGGATGAATACCACTGTGGCATCACCAAACAACAGGCAGCATAACCATTTGGAAAAACTCATGACTACCTCCCAAAATAGCCTCTTACAAATGCTTCTTACTATTGTCATATGGCATCTAGCTAATTTGGGCACCCCTAGACCAATATAGGAGCCTTTGTCATAAATGCTTGTCATAGGAATCCATAATGACTGTCATAACTATCATATATTATTTTACAGCTCCTGACAAGTGTCCAAGCACATCAAAATAGGAGATTCCAAAAGGGGATGCCTAGCTATTTTGTCCTTTTCCCAGAAGACAAATGGTAATAGTAACTTTGCCTTTACATGGTCTCTTTCACCACCGTTGGTTAAACGATTTAGCCTTTTATGGCTAAATTACAAATGATTTTAGGAAAATAATTAATTAAAAGATTGACAAGGTTGATGGCATCTAAATCCTAACATATTGGGTTACATTTAAACATCAAGCTGATGTTTTTATGCAGCCAAAGGTTTTTGTTCCACAACTTGAGAGAATGCTAAAATGCTATGAAGCCAATGATGACCTATACACAACATTGCCTCCTCACTTTTAGTAACGAGACTATGTAAAAAAATGAAACTATAACATCGTCATATTAATAAATAAAAGCAATGAAATGGTAGAGAGCCTAAATTAGCATTAAATCCAAGCCATTTAGTCAAGAATATAAATTATTTCTTTCCCAAGAACTAATTTACAAGGCTATCACTCTAGAAAAAGATAGACCATCAAATGTTGTTTGGACCAAATAACCAACCAATCTTCACAATAATAATTTAGTTGTGCAGAAAATCAAGATAAGTAGAAACAAAAATTAAACCATAATAAAGTAGACATAAAATATGAAGCAAACACAGCGAGCTAAAATACCATTCACTTGTTATACCGGTAAAATACTCTCTTTGGATGGAAGCCTCACCAAAATAAAATAGGTTTAATGTTTTTTATTATGTCAATTTAAATTGAAAGATCCTTGTGATGTGCATATTGAAAATATTAACATTCAACGTAGATAAGAAGTAGACATAGAATCAAACCATTTTTGACAACATACTGACGATATTGACAAAAATCTTAGCATCTGAATATAGATAAAATTAAACCATGATATGATTGACACAAAATATTAAGTATGAATGGAAAGCAAAGATATAATCTTGAAATATAGACCATTCACTTGTCATAACATCAAAACACTATCTCTTTGGATAGAATCCCAACCAAAAAAAGATAGATTTAAATTTTTTTATCTTGTTAATTTAAATTGAAAGATACTTGTGATGTGCACATTGAAAATTTAATTCAACAATTTATTTATCTATTTGTATGCGCTGGTTGAATTTCGTGTGAATACTATTTATATGGCATGAAGTTATATAATGTATTTGTAGCAATGTTTTAGCAAAAACTTGCCCATGTTTGACTGAAATGCACCACTTTCCGACTCTTTGCAAATTTGCAACTAGTTGTGCCTTCTATGCATGCCCTGACGAGCTCCCATTTGTAGTTGTGTCCTAAAAATATTGCACAGCTGCACTATTCATAAAATATTTTGCCATTTTGAAGGTTTTGAGGGTTTCACAAGTTGATGGGAGATCGATTAAGGTTTTAGATGATAGACTCTTTGGGGGAAAAAGTTGTTTGTGGGATAGATTTGCAAAATATCGGGTATAATTAGGATTCTTTGGAGAATTTTGCTTCTAGATAAGGTTACCTACCAATGTTTTTGATTAAGGTAAAAACAGGGTTTGAAGGGGCCCCGAAACCCTTTACAATTCGAGCTTAACAGAAAAAGCAACAAGAGACAAAAAGGAACAGGCCAACGAAAAGCCAACAAAAAACCATAGAAAACCAACTAAACCCCACAAAGCCAGCAAAACCAGCCAGACCCAAGAAGATAAACTAATTGATTTTTTTTAGGGCATTAGCCAGGGTGTTGTTAATCCCATGGAGATCTTTGATGTTATCCTTGAGATTTGGGAGATCCTTAGTAGAAGCAGCCACAACTTTGGTTACCTACCAATGTTGTATATGAAGTAGCATTATGTTTTGGACAAATAAACTAGGCTATTGACTTAATTCCAAACTTAAAAGTTGGTAGATGTACACTCTTTCATGTTAAACTTCTTTACAAGGTCTTAAGCATATGGTTAGGTGATGAAGGAAGAATATCGCCATCCAATTGTCAAATGCCAGTAAATTTCTAGCCATCTATGACAATTTCCACATAACCCAAATAGAGAAATCTATGCAAACAAGTATTCAGAATATATATGCAAAATAATTGACAACATACCATCAAAGGTGACACAAGATAGACCCTATAAAAACCCTCAAGGAGGAAAAATCCAATCTCTAAAAGCATCAATCACTTATATATTATATTATTCAGCAATATAAACATTCCAATGCATCTTCAGAATCTCCATGAACACTTCTAAAACATCAAGCTCTATACATGCACTCCCTGTGAACAAGCATGTAACCACATATCCCATGCCATGCTTCCACAAATGCAATCAAGAGATGCTGTCACAACCCCTTAGCCAAATTAGGCAACATTAAATGACTATCCATATGCTTGTTTTTATAGATGTAAGCTTGCACAAAGCCACCAAGTTTTATTACATAAATCATGTGACTAATACCATGAACTTACAAAGCCTTCCCCCCAACATTTACCTTTGGGTACTAAGTTTCTCCAATAAATTTTTATGCCAATGTGGAACTCCGCATTAAATATTTAACCCAATGTTACAACACAAAGTGTGTAATGTCCTGTTGTGACGTTTTCACACATTACCCCATTGTGAATGTGGACCCCCTCTTTTTGCTTTTTTAAGGTTAGTGTTTTGGCATCTTAGGGCATCTTAGGGATTGTCTCCAGTCTCTTGCCTCTGCAAATGAGTCAAGTTTTTTGAAATTTGGAGGAGTCACCAAAATCAATGAGGAAAAGTGGTCAAATGGACGTTCTAATGTCACAGATGTGTCAGAAAGGTCGAAGGAGTAAAATTGCAATTTCCTAGGGTCAATTTTGACAACTTCCTATATTTAGGAAATTTGCTTTTTTGCTTTTTTCTAAATTTAGAAAGTTTTGTTTTTGGCATTTTGGGGCCAATCCGGGAACCTGCCTTTTCAGTTTGCTTTTGACTATTTTTTCTAAAATAGAAAGTTGCTTTTTGCTTTTTCCGAGATCACAGGTGGTCATCACGTTAGGAGAAGAGTCAAGTCAAGAAAGATGAACTTTCAAATCTTGAGGATGTTTTCTAAAAAGCTAATTGAAGATCACCAGAATTTGGTAAGTCTGGAGTCAAAATCAAGAAATTCCTTGTTCAAATCATGGAGGTTGCCTAGAAAGAGGAGAATTTTCAATTGAAGATCAGAGCATGGTCAAAATTCCTTGACCTCACTTCAAGTCTGCCCATGCCATGATGAAATCTTCCTTGTGAGCATGGCAAGTCCGCCCAAGGCATGAGGAATCTTCCTTGACACCAAACAAACTCTGCCCAAGCATACATCAAAAGTTTCCAAAGCAACTTCAAGTCCACCTGGGGAAAGGTGAAATTCCTCAAACACATGAACTCTGCCCTTGGGACATGAAACATTCCCGAAGTGCTAGCAAAGTCTGTCCTAGGAGGGAAAAGTTTTGGCAAAAAAATAAAATAAATAAAATAAAAATTCCTTAACCCCATACCAAGTGCGCCCTAGCAAACTTGATAAAATTCCTTATCAACATGCAAAGTCTGCCCTAGGAGGGAAAAGTTTTGGCAAGAAAGAAAAAAAAAAGCGAGGAATTCGCCAAAGTTGAAGAGGCTTCTAGAATGAACCAAAGAAAGAAAATTGCCAATAATTTTTAAATCAAAAAAACAAAAAAACACAAGGAGAGTTTGATTCAAGGCTAAAATTTGACTACATTCATTGCCTTTGAAAAATTCATTAAAACAAAAAAAACAAGGCAAGTGAATTCGAACTTCCTATAAACATAGACTTTGGGCAATTCATTATTCACAATTCTCTTCTCATGTTCAGGAATTCAAACTCTTCTAGGCATCTCTTTCAAAGTTTCTAGGTGGATTTTAAGGTGAGATTGCAGGTTCATAGCGAGTTCTAAGGAAAAATTCAGGCATTCAAATACAGATCAGAAGCTTTTCTCTGAGGATTTTTCTTCAATTCTTGCAGGTCTGAAGCATTTTTAAGACAAAATTCTCAGATTTCAGACTCCAAATTTCCTTCTTTCTTTCTAAATTCTGATTATCAGACAGTTCAGACCTATGCCTGGGTTCTCTGCATCAAATTTTTCGAATTTCATCAGAAGAGAAGGGTTGCTTTTTATGTTTTTTATAATCTTAAAGGCAGAAATTCTCAAAAAAATTTCTTTGTTTCACAAATTCCAGAATTTTCAAGTCTGATTTTAATTTCCAGAATCTTTTCCTAATCTTATTTTCATCTCTAAAAGTTCAAATCAGACATAAATTCATGATTTCAAAAAAATTCTAAGTCTGATTTCAAATTTTCAGAATCTTCTTAAAATCTGATTTGCATTTCTAAGTTCATTATCAAACAAAAATTTCATAAATTCCAAGTTGTTCTAACTCTGATTTTCGTTTTTCAGACTTAACTCAGTCTGATTTCAAGAATTTAATCAGAAAAAATAGAATAATCTTCCGAAATTTGTCATATAACATCATGCCTATTTCTCTAACTTAGAAACTTTTCATATTTTCAGGTAGTAGATGTCAGCACAAGGAGAGATTTCTAAGAAATTGTTGTAGTGATACTTTTTAAGCTAGCTTACCGCGTTCACCTCCACACCCCCCTGGTTCAGGTCCGGTACGGTCCGGGTCCCTGGTTCGGGTCCGGCCCGGCCTTGGTTCGAATTTCCCAGAGGGGGTTCGACCTGGTTCGAACCCGGGTGGACCAATATTGAACCAGGTCGAACCCGGGCGGACCCAGGTCAAACCCGGACGGCTGGGCAGCCCAAAATGAGTTTTTAATGCAAAATTAATTTTTTTTTGAAATCCGCCATGTAAAAAGTCAAATGTATACCCTAAAAGTGACTTCTAAAACATAATCTTGGCTCATTTCTCCTCATTTGTGTTGCAAACAAAAGTTTTTTGACAGCAGGTTGAAGAAAGGGTGAACAAAGTTTGGCTTCCAAGATCAAATAGGAGGAGTTGAAGACTGATATTTGAAGCTTCAACAAGTGTTGCAGCATCATTTCCATACATTTGCAAGATCCCATTGGCTACAAGAGGTAGGTTTTTAAACATTTTTTTCCAACTATTTTTGTTTCACAAATTGCCAAACATGAAACATTAATTGTTTTTCATGTTTTTGTTTTTGTTTTTGAATATGTTTATGTTATTTCTTGCCATGGGAACTAGAATGGCATCTACCTCTTCCTCCGTTGGCAATGAACAAACAATTACAAAACAAAGAAATGATTTGAATTCTCCCTTATGGAAGTATGTTAGACATTTTAAACCAACTTCCAGGAGGTGGGGGATTCCGTCGGAGATGCCAAGGATGTGGTATTGAACGTAATAGTTCATATTATCGGGTGGTAGGCCATTTTTGTGGAATAAAAGGAAGAGGCATAAAAAAATGCCCTCGAAAAGATGGTAAACCTATACCAGATGAGACAGTGAGGATGTGGTATTGAACGTAATAGTTCATATTATCATGTGGTAGGCCATTTTTGTGGAATAAAAGGAAGAGGCATCAAAAAATGCCCTCGAAAAGATGGTAAACCTATACCAGATGAGACAGTGATGAAATATTTTAAGGAGCATGAGGAGGCAGAAGAGAGAGAAGCCCGTAGATTGAATCAAACCGCGACAAAGAAAACAAGGGGAATGCAAGCCCCATCTAATCTTGATGTTGTAGTACAAGACCACCCCTTCTTTTCCACAACTGAACCTGAAAATGAACCACCCTTGACACACAAAAGAACAAAGGGGCCTTTAGAAACCGCATTTCAAAATGAGAGTAGAGACATTGCTGACCAAGATATAGAAAGGTGCATTTGTGCAAATGGGTTGGCTTTCAATGTTGTTCGCTCCCCATATTGGAAGCAAATGATAAAAAGTGTTAATGAAGCTCCAAGAGGGTATAAGGGCCCAGGTTATGAGAAGGTACGTGGAACATTATTGGACAAAGAGGTGAAGAGGGTTGAAGATGCATTGAAACCCACAAGGGATTCATGGGCTGAGACAGGTGTAACAATTGTTTCAGATGGGTGGAAAGATGCTAAAAATTGTCCATTGATCAATGTCATAGCGGTGTCCCCTAAAGGGGCAATGTTTTTGAAAGCTGTGGATTGTGAGGTCCAAGTAAAAGATGGCCAATTTATTGCAGAAATTCTCTTCTCCGCCATTGAGTCATAATGGAAAATGCAAGAAATTGTAGAGCTGCTGGTTTGTTGGTTGAGGAACGCTATGATCACATCTTTTGGACACCTTGTGTGGTGCATTCAGTCAATCTTATGCTACAAAGGATTGGGACTAAAATAAAATGGAACAAAGATGTGTATGCAGAGGCTGAGGACATCCAGATGTTCATCACAAACCACCACATGTCTCAAGGGATTTTTAGATCCTTTTCGAATTTGGAGCTATTGAAGGTAAGTGAAATAGTAATTTAATTTTACATTTTCTGATTTTTTTAATTTCGATGTTCATAATATCATTGTGTAAGCTATATTGTGTATTCTTCTTTAAAGTTTGGCTTTATTTTTTAATCATTTTGGCATTAATTTGTGTTATAGGTTGCTGAGACCCGTTTTGCATCAAACACAATCGTCTTAAGACGAAAGTTAGAGTGGCACTATGCAATACGGTGATCAACAACAATTGGACTGTATGGAAGCAGAGTAGCAGTGAGAGGGCAGAAAAAAATAGGGAGAGAATATTGAATGAGAAATGGTGGGATCTTGTTACATATCTCCTAAGTATCACTGAGCCCATTATGAGTATGATTCACTGACATGGATAGGCCTTGCATTGGTGAGATTTATAATGGCATTGACTCAATGCTTGAAAAAATAAAGTTCACTATAAATGCAAAAGAGAATGACCCCGAGGAGAAATTCTTCAAAGAAGTGAAAGCAATTATTGTAGAAAGGTGGAATAAGATGACCACTCCTTTGCATCTTCTTGCCTATGCCTTGACACCAAAGTACTATAGCAATCAATTTCTTGATAAACCAGGAAGGGTTCCATTATGGAGAGATCTAGAAGAGTATCTGATGGGTACAAGGCAGCATTTCTTAGACTATATCGTGATGATGATTTGCGAGATAATGTTACAAATGAGTTCATAGAATTTGCAAATGGGAATGGTCTAAGTGTTGAGGCACTTCGTCATAGATCCAAGAAGGATGCTCGTAGCTAGTGGTACTTCCATGGTGCATGCTTCCAACGCCTACAACCCCTCGCTGTAAAAGTTTTATCACAAGTAAGTTTAATTAATTAAAATTTATCACAAGTTTATTTATAGTTTACTTTGTCTTCATAGGTTGCTAGTAAATTTTAATTTTAATTTCATTAATGTATAACTTTAATTGTTTACTTTGTTTTTATAGGTTGCTAGTTCATCAACTTCAAAAATAAATTGGAGCACATACTCTTTCATCCACTCAGTAAAGCGCAATAGGTTGCTATCAAAAAGAGTGGAGAATTTAGTACATGTGCATTCCAACCTACGTCTTCTTTCACACAAACAACGTGACTACACACATGGGCAAACGAAGATGTGGGATATAGAGCCAGAGCATACTGATTTGGATGCTCCCGCTTCTCAGCTTCTTGCATTGACACTTGATGACTTGGAGGGCGAGCAAACTTATAGTGCAAGTGCAAGTGGCGTTGGCTCATCTAATGTCAATGTCAATGTCAATGTCAATGATGAGGAGGATGAATTAGCTGATCCATTTGATGATTATACTTTATATTGTTGAAAGTTAAAACAATGATACTTGAATATTTTGTCATTTTGATATTAAACTTGATGTATATGATGCTATTATGGTATGATCATGATGCTATGATTACAAGTTTATGTTTGTTTTGTTGTTTATATGATGCTATGTGGCATGCTAATTTTAATTCATGCTTATAGGCTGCACAAATATATATATATATATATATATATAAAATTTACATGTTTTTGTACTAACGAACCCAAACCCTTTTTCAAAATTTTGCCGTACAGGCATACCGGTTTTTCGAACCCGAACCGGCAAGCTAGTTTTTAAGTGCTAAGACAATTCATTGTTCAATTGTTGGTGAATTTTGTCTACTTTTGCAAGTTAGCATGGTTTCTTGGCTCTCAATAGGATAGGTTTTATTTTCAAGTTGTTAGATTGAATGAAGGATTTGATAGAATTGCTCAATGTGGAATGATGTGTTCATACTTTTGATAATTGTATGATTTTCAATTATTGTGCAAAGTTAGCTTGAACCAGTAAATGAAACTTAACTTCTATTTTTCATTCATTGTTCAAAATGTTGGTGAATATAAGTGATATGAAAATCTTTTAAATTCCTTAGAAGATTGCACTGTTCTTGTGTAGTTGTTGAATTTGGTGAAGCAAGAATTGGTTTTGGATTTCACTTTTGCAATTTCCATCTCCATAGTTCATAGAATTAGCTTAGTAGTAGAATCATCTTCCTCAACCCTCCTCTTTTGCCCTTTTTTTGCAAATCTAAGTAGAAGTAGGATTGAAAAGAGCTTATTGAAAAATCATTCCAAAAGAAGAAGAAAGTTACAAGTGTCAGCAATCAATGAAATCCTTTGATTGATTCACTCCTCGAACAATTGTGTAAGTCCCCCTCGAGATTACCAGCAAATCACCACGAACCATCTAAGATTGTCTGCATGAATTTAGAACCTTGGAGTTGTCTATGTGATCACACAGTCTGTCTGTTTAGCACATATAAGATTTTGAAGAGAGAATATGATATCTTTGGGTATTTTATTTTGAGTTGTGCGTGCATAAAAAACACACCAACATGTCCCTTTCCTATTTTGCCCTAGTATTGCAATTGCAACAAATTAGGGTTAGGGTTACATCTTACCAAGTAAAATATCTCTTTAAATAATGTGATGTTGAATTTGAATCCTGATTCTGAATTAGTGTATGAACTGTATGTGGGATCTCAGTCGTATAAGATATGGAATAAGGAGGCATGGTAGGTTGCCTTAAGACAATTGTTTCTCCCGCCATGCAATCCTTCTCCATTCTTCCATGGCTGGAGTTTTTTGAGTTTATCAACAGTCCCTCAATGTAGGGGTTGGAAGGGAAATTGCAATAGGGTGCACTTAGCCGTTCTCTCCCTTTCATAGTGCAATAGGGTGCCCTCATAGTTGTTCTCTCCTTATTTGCTACTATAGTAGGGTGCCCTATAGCTGTTTTCCCTTAATTGTGGATTTCCTTCCTTCCCTATGACAGATTGTTGTAGTCTAGAATGTATATTTTAATACTTATTAATATATAACAGATATGTGCAATAAACTCATATATAAAACTAAACAACAGTTTCTATATTACCACTGTGGATTGGAATATTCACAAGTTATATTCTGATCTGATCTGGTTTGTATTTATGTTGTTTACATGACTTCTGGATCTGCTGATTTGTGGTTCTTAACTCTTAGTTGATGATCTTGAAATTGTATTATTGAATGATTGCTCATGATGCTGTTGTAGTCCAACTGTTCCTATAGGTCCCGATCTGCCTTTGTTATTTTCTTGATTGCTTAGTGATTATTTCTGGTCGGTGAATGATTGATACTCAGCTTTGCAAATGTATTTTGGAATGATTCCCCTATGATGCTTGCTTCTCCAATCCATCCTTGTTCTTATAACCTTCTCTTGATGCTGAGAGGTCGTGTCTATTGCAAGGGTTTCTCCTTTGAAGGGTGGTGTCTCATTTGATGCCTTACCCATTGTCCAATTTATTGACTTAACAAATCGTTTGGTGACCCATCCATAATCTTAATTGATCGCACTTGGTGTTGACACTTAATTATTTGCTGAACCAAATGCATTCTATGTCCTTCTTCCTCGATGATAATTACCTTCAGGTTATCACGGCGAACTAGGATAGACAGAATGGATTGCATGGGATGCTAAATCATTAATCACTTTATTAATCCTTAGTCAATTGCAGTTAGGATCGAATCATGGGTGTTTGATGTATTTTCATTCTTCCGTTTGTTGTAATCATGTTACCATGATGAGGCAAAACTGGTATGAATCAGATCGGGGGAATGACAAAGTGGCCCCAAGAATGTCAATCCCTTGTGATGCATGCATCCCTAGGTCCCCTAGGAGTACAACACAACTTTTCCAAACATCGAGTGTTGATAATATTGAAGTAATTTCCAAGTTTTTTGTATCAAAGTTTTTCTTATTACATCTTGTTGTCCCCATTTTTGGATTTTTGAAAATGTGACAACCCATACAAATTTTTTGTTTAAATGTGTCATTTTTGTCTCCAAGGCACGTTTTATGAGGTGGAAAAATCACATTTGTTAGTGTCAAATCATTGGGGGTGTCTTTGCCATCATTGTCCTAATTTTGGTAAGTTTTGGCCTTCATTTTCCTAGCTTTTTGTGCAATTTCGGGTTTCAGAGCAGTCACTGCAAGTTGAAGATTTTACTCTTAAGGCACACTTCCCGAGGCAAAAGTTTTGCTTCTTGCTGGACTGGACTAATCTTCGGTCCATCCTCGATCCACGTTTCAAATTTCATCATATTTCGAGTTCGTTTGCTATGTCTTTCTTTCAATTTGGGGTTTTTTCTTCCTGACTGTAGGTGGGAAATTTTCCTTTGAGTGCAAGTTTTATTTTTCTTTTGTTTTAGTGTTGGGAAATTTTAAAGCAATTACAAGTGCACTTTATTTAAAATTTGTCACTTTTAACTTACTTTTTATTTCCCCCTTGCTTTTTATGTCTTTTAAATCATTGTAGGAACTTTTTGGACAAATTGCAAGTGAATTTAAAATTATAAGTTTAAAAAGGACTTGTAATTTCTTTTAAAAGTTCCTACTTAAGTGATTTTAAGTTGTAATAGGGATTTTATTTCCCTATTACAAGTTTTTATGTGTTGCTTTTAGTTGTAATAGAGATTTTATTTCCCTATTACAAGTCTTTTGTGTTTTATTTTTACTTGTAATGGGAATTTTATTTCCCTATTACAAGTTTTTAAGTTTTTATTTCTTTCAAGTCATTTTAAACTTGTAATGGGGATTTTATTTCCCTATTACAAGTTGTTTTGTCATGTTTTTTTATTCTTTCTTCCCTAAAACCCGAATTTGCCCAAGGAAGAGAAAAGTGAAGTAATTAAAACTTGTAAAGGGGTTTTCAAAACCCGATTGCATCTCTGGAGGGCACATTTTGCTTGTATTTGCAAATTAAGAACCCGACCTGCACATTTGTTCTCCCAAATTCATTTCTTGTGGCATTTCTCCACTCAATCCGTCCTATATTCATGCAAAATCGTTGGAAATCAATGTTTATTGCCACATTTTTCACCAAAAACGGATTGGGCAAACACGTTTTGCATTTTTGAAGGCGTTTTTAGAGACGTTTTTGGAAGATGTCTTTGCTGTTTATTGCCATGTTTTGGAGCATGAAATTCACCACATTACAAACACGTCTTGCATTCTCCCTTCATTGATGAGTGTTTGTAGTCAAATCTACTTCTCTTCATGCCGTTTTTGGAGGAGGTTGAATCAAAATCCGTTTTTGGCTGCTAAGGGTTTTCAACATTTCAAATCTTCTCAAGCTCATATTTTTGGTCTAGGGCATTTGACCAAGCAAGAATTCGGGTTTCTAAGTGATCTTCCCAAATGGATAAGTTCTTTGAATGCAAGTTGTAAATGTGCAAGATTTCCCCCCTTTGGTAAAAAGAGTTAATCTTTTTTTTTTACAAAATTTACAAATGTTGAAGAATTGCCGTGTGGCTCATTCATTTGATTTCGGGATTTACAAATCTGATTGCAAACAAGAGTTTTTCCCATTTTCCAAGTTTGTCATTACTGGTTGGTATCATTCTTTTCATTTTCCCCTCATGTCAAAACTTGATTGCAGTTGTTTTCACTTGCAGTCAGCTTTCCAAAACCCGAAATTGGTCCAAAATGCACTCAAAAACACTTGAAAATGAGTCTCTTGCATGCAATTACAAGTGTAAACTTGTATTTTCCCATTACACATATGAAGTTGCATGCTTATCCTCCATAATTGCAAGTTAATGCTCTTGTTTTTCCACACTTGCAGTTAGCCTTCCAAAACCCGAAATTCACTTGTGAGCCTATTTTTGCATCAATTTATCCCTTCCCTTGTTAGTCTTGTTTGCACACATGACCTACCAAATCAATAAATTAAGGCATGGGCCTTATTTTGCAAGCAGATTTCAAGATTGGAGGATGACACAAAGAAGAGATACAACAACAATTCATGGATGCAAATTATAGAATGCTTTCAAGACAGAGATGATCATGACATGAAAAGAGGAAGGCAACCCTTTCTCTGTTGAAGAAATGGTACTACCCCAAGCATGTGAAAGGTTGGAGTTCGTTGGTTAAAGACAAAGACTATCAAGAATGCAAATTTCCGTTCCGGTTCGAGATGTCTTCACCAATCCTGAATACTTTAAGTTCTAGCATCCTGAAGCGGCATGAAGATCATCACAGTCAAAGGATGATGCAGTTGGAGTCGTGTCTTTGGACACTTAGATTAACTATGCATTTATAATTTTGTTTTGACAAGTTACATGCAATGTCAAAATTTTTTAATTGCAAGTGTCGCTTTTACTTGCATTTTGTAAAATGTAATTACATGTAAAACAACTACATGTTGAGTTGAATTAGGACTGTAGTTGGAATAAGTCATGGTAGTTGAGAGAATTTCTTAAGTTAGTTGTGATCCTCCCACCTTTTTCTCAAGCCTCTTCTCCTATAAATACTTGAGGGGATCTATTGTAATTTTTATCTTTTGGCAATGCAACAAAACTCTGTTAGTTTGTGTGTACACTCTAAGAATTTGAGCTTAGTCGTAAATCAGATTGCAATCAATTAAAAGAGGCAAATTGCTTTCAAACTTTGTGTTGATTCAAGGTGTTATGTGATGACATTTTCTAGTGATTGATTGTGAGCTTTGAGGTGTTATACAAGAGGGATTCAAGCTAAATCTTGCAGAATTTGAGCTGCTTATTGTGTTTGGATTTTTAGATTGGTTTTAAGATTTGATACTGCAGATTTTGAGCTGCTTCTCACGTCTGAAACTATTGTAGGATGCTCAAGCAAAGGGGTAACTTGTAGACTTTGTGCTGCTTTTATTTTCTATGTTTGTGCATAAGAGGTGCATCAAGTGGTTAGACTCTGAGCTGCTACATATTGTGCTTAATTACCAGAAAATCATCTACAAAGGTTGATAGGATAGTAGAAGTGTTGAAGACTTTGTGTTTTCATTTCTGCTTTCCCGTCCCGGGGAAGTGAGAGGTCTTTGTGGAAGTGAGAGGTCTTTGTGCCTTCATGGAAAACTTTTCTTCCCTTTATGTTCCAAAAATCCTACAAAAAAGTCTCATTTCTATATTTGTTGTTTTTTATTTCCAATTGCTATTGCTTTTCTATGAAGAGAAAAGAGTATAGTTTTTCTTGAAAGAAGGAGAAAGACTGATGTCCCATCCATATTAGATTAGTTTAATTTGTAGATAGGGGGAGTGAAGAGAAAAGAGTATAGTTTTTCTTGAAAGAAGAAGAAAGATTATTGTCCTATCCATATTAGATTAGTTTAGTTTGTAGATAGGGGGAGCCTTCCCTAAATTAGGAGAGTATCATACTCACACATTGTGGTTGAAACCACAATTTTTCACATCCCCCTAGGTGTACAAAATTTTCAACCAACACATCTCTTCAGTCTATGAATCATGTCAATGCCACTCAATAATGATCAAGTCATAAACATAAAAGACAAGAATGGGGGCATTATTAATGACATGCTAAATGTACAAGTTGGGTCAGATGAAAAAGCTGCACTCAACAAAATGATCCTCAATGTGTTTCTCTTTTTCATGTATAAATAGCTCGTAACTGTTTCACAAACAAAAGAACAACTGTCGGATCATCTAAAAGTTAGATATTGTTGTATCAAAGTCTTTTAAATTAAGTTGCCATAGGAATTAAAAAAAATGCATCTATTTGGTGAACTTTCAATAATTACATGAGAAAACACTTACAAACGATATCCATCTTAACAATAGAAGAAGAGTATCTTGGTATAGTTGACATCACCTTTTGAGAGAAGCCCCTAGTGGCCAATCAAACCTTTTGCATTTTCATGCGACATTTCAAAGAACCCCCACTTCCATCCAACAAGATTCTTCTAGAGGGAAGAGAGATCAACTCTTAAACATTATTCTGAATGAATAAAGTTTACTATTCAGCCATAACATCAACATGTTCATATTTGCCATGAGCCGCATCATAAATTTGGGCAACGCAACTGTCCATGATGTTAGACACAATGCACCACTGAGAGGGGGAGGGGGTGAATCTGTGGTTCTCAAATCTCTCTCTCTTTTGCAATCCTATGTGAGCATACTGGTTGATAGATTTAACTCAATGTAGACTTACCAGCTATGGAGGAGACTAACTTAAATGCAAACACACTCACAAGGGGACATCACACAACACTAGCATATACAAGGAAAACCCAAGATGTGAAAAACCTCGGTGAGCAATGTTGCTGGAGTCTACTACTCCAATCCAACCTCACAATAAAACACAGTTACAAAGTTTAGGGCACCAACCCAAGGAGCACTAACTCTTGACTTTAGGGCACCAACCCAAGGAGCTACAACCCCTGCACCAAGCTACAACTCAGTGTTCACAATGTAAGCATCAAATACATAAGTAGTTATCTTGTTACAAGTGAATCTTGCAACCATTAAATATATATCTTACTCTGTCGGTGAGATACCTTCTCTGCTTCACCAACTCACTTCTCTGCTGCTCTACACCTGTTACTTCACTGTTGGTAAGCCCTACCAGTTTATCTCTCTTCTGTACTGCTCTCACTGAATCTCCTCTCAAATATATATCTTACTCTGTCGGTGAGATACCTTCTCTGCTTCACCGACTCACTTCTCTGCTGCTCTACACCTGTTACTTCACTGTTGGTAAGCCCTACCAGTTTATCTCTCTTCTGTACTGCTCTCACTGAATCTCCTCCTCACATCTCTTCTCTTCACTGATTCTACTCTCTGCCGGTTGTCTGTTTATCTTCTCTGCAGCCTCCTTCACTTCTGCTCTGCCAGTATAAACACTACCGGTTCTTCTCTCCAACAGGTTGAATGTTTCAACCCAGTTCTCTCTCATTCCCACTCTCTTCTCAGATGTTTGTTGAGCACTTGACTGATTTGCTCTTACTTGCAGAAGTCTCTTCCCTTCGCAATCACACAATATTCTTTTATTCAACAACATGAACAATATCTTTGGTCTCCATACTTATAGCCAGGTTTTCCCGCCAAAGCCCAACTCAAAATCTAGGCAGTTAGGGTTTCCTCGCTATCCTCGAGGTAAACCAAATCCAATCAGATCTTGCTCGATATGATCTTCCTGACATCCATCTGCACAAGTCCGCCATCAACGTGCCTTCTAGAGCACATTTTCCAAATATAGGAAACGTGATCTTCTACCTCGACCTGCATCTGTCAAACCACCATTAATGCATCTGTTGTTTCCTTCTCGAGGTCTTCTAACAGTTTGATCTTCTTGCTTTGATTCAGGTGCCAACAACTCCCTGATTCTTCTCTGTTGTTCATTCTTCCTCGAGCCACACACTTTTGACCCGATCCACAAATCACGGGATCCATATGAAAGTACAACAGTAGAGACATCTATCTCTACACGACACTCCACCAATCTCTGCGAGCTTGCCACCTCGACTCCATGTGGCATCCATGTCAACCAACTGCCAGCTGGCACTTCATATCGGTCTAGATAGGATCACCGACCAAACATTCTACCGGTTCCCTCATCATGTCTGCACTTTGCTGAACTTCCGGTGGAACTCCTAAACCAGTCATCAGACATGTCCATCCAAAGCATTCGCATTCCCACGAAGTAGGAAGTCTTCTGCATCTGCACCTTGTCCATATTACCGATGATCATTCATGCCAGTAAGACCTCCCATACCGGTTGACATCAATGACAACACAATGCCAACACATGAACCTTGTCATTGGAGCAATATATTCTATTGATTTGATCTACAACTCCAAATATTATTGCATTACAACCTGCAGCCTTTAAATGGTGTTTGCACCCCTCCAAGATATTGCCTCACTAGCAGCAAAAATCCTAGGAGGGCAAGCATCAACACCAGAAATTTCAACAACTCTCATCACCTTAAAAATTATATGATTTAGACAAAGGATAGTTACCAAGAGATAGGGACTGGTAACTGGTATAGGAGGCAGCAATGGGGACCACTATGCCATTTTTCAAAACAATGGGAGATGGGTACTTGTAGATGATAAATATAAAAAAACTGTTTAAAAATATTTACATTTAGAAAAAAATACACAATGGCTATGTACTTCAGTAAAACACTATAAAACTTCAAAAATAACATTTTAAAGTATTGAAATAAATGTCAATGAAAACAAAGATTAATTATATTAATATTTGATATTCACCACCATGACAAAAAGAAATTTTTTAAATGATAATTACCTACAGGCAGCAAATAGGAATCAGAATGATAATGCCATTATTTAAAAACATGATATGGGGGTCTTAAAGATGGCTGTATTTTCAGTCAATTGATAAAACTTCAATGCATATAGACATCTTAGTCCTTTTTATTATTTCTCTTATTACTAGTACCTTATTAGTCTTTGATAGGTTTTTTCCAGTGTTACCCGAAAATGCGTTTCCGACCTTAAGGCACACATTCCGGAAACAGAAACCATTTCGAGGACTTGGGGATGGCCGGAAACGTTTCCAAGCCGTCCCCGATCCATGAAAATTTTCGGAAACCGTCCCGGAAACTCGAAAACGATCAACTTTTTTTGGGGGGACTGCCGACCGTCCCCAGGATAGCTGAGATGTGCAAGCTGTCCCCCAGCCGTCTTGGGGACAAATTGGCATTTCCGGCGGTAGACACTTAAAAAACAATTTTTTTTATAAAAAATTATTGTCAATATTTTTATATTTATTATTAAATTTTAATTTGAATGAATCGCCAGAATAAGGAAAGCAATTAAATTTTTTGTAATAAAATATCTGAAAAGAAAGCAACTAATTTTTTTTTTTATCGATAATAATTAATATCGAAAAGGAAAGAAAGCGATTAAATCAATTTATTTTTATTTTTTATATCAATATTCATATGATATTATCATATCAATATCATATGATATCGATATTATTTATTATAGTTTAAAGTTTAAACTTAAAAGTCAGTTTTAATTTTTAAAAGAAATAAAGGGAACTTTGCGATTTATTATTCCGAACGGAGCAGTGAAGATTCACGGCAGTGCTGCAGGGAAGAGAAAGATAGAGGCAGATAGGGAAGAGGAAGACTCGGTGTGAACTGGTGAAATGTTTCTTCTTTTCCGTCTTGAGCAATGAAGACTGTGAAGTGTGATATATTGCTTAAGCATAGGCCATTGGCTTTACCTAGGGTTTGAACTTTGAAGAAAAGAAGAAAATTTAAGAAGCAATAGCAAGAAAATTGAACTTTGAAGGGAATGTTTACTGTGTTACAATGTTATATATATATATAGCTGTCCCCTACCGTTCCCTGTTCAAAGAAAAAAAAACATGTCGGAAACCCGTTTCCTTGTCCCCCAGTCCTCCCCTATCCTGGAAACTCTGGGTAACATAGGTTTTTTCTAGAAAACAAATTGTACATTTTCATGCAAGAACAGAAAATTAAAAGGTCCTAGTGTATTTCTTTAATTATTTTAGCTCTTGTCAACCAAATATTAGCACTGAAGGAAAATAACCAATGTAATTTATATGAAGAAACTTTTGTAGGAAGTTTCTCAATTTTCAAGAGAAACTTCTTGGAGATGCTTAGAGACAAAGAAAATTCATTTGAAGTCTTCTGACATATAGAGACATCTTCATATGTGTCTTTGTGATAGGGATGTGTTTCTGTTACAAGAGACTAGTATTGGGTTTAGAGTCCCCAAGTAATTATGAGACTAGGTAATTGTAGGCATCATCGATAGAGAAACTAGCATGAATAAAAGAAGGGAAAACTGCGGATGAAGAGCTTTCTTTGAAGGTTGCATCCTTGAGTATGGTGATTTATTGGGGCTGGTGGTTATACCATACTCCTTACCATACTCAATAAAGGTATTTTTGTGATTCTCAAGGTCCGTATGCTTTCTTCATTGTTGGTCCACGTAACACAACTATGGACTTTTAAATGATCAACAATGGGGTTTTGAGTCCTTACCACTCCAAGGTTCTTTAAGAATAATGTTTAAAATGGCTTTGGTGGATGTCTAATTGGGAATATAGCATGCATAATTCACTTTTTAACCCCAAAGCTTGTAGTCCATTACTCTAGCATACAATATACACCTACCCATTCACTATGGTCATATTCTTCTAGTAGTTAAACCACTAACATTGAGGAGTTTAAGGAATTGTATGGTGATATTCTTCTTATAGTTAAATCATTGCCATTGAGGAGTTTGAGGAATTGTATTCTACAATGTGCTACTTGTTAGCGTTATAATCCACCCATTAAAGTTTGACATAAAACATAACAGATGTGTGGTAGAACTGCTCTTTGAATTTGAAAGGGAAGCTTCTTGTAACAAAAAGTAACCTTCTCTAGACGACATAAACTCGCTATTTTCAATGCGTATATTGTTTTTTAGGACGATTCATGCATAAGGAACAAAACTAAAGGTGAGTCTTTTTGGATTCACGTAAGGCAAAAGGTTGACATGCGCTTCAAAAGGCAAAAGGTTTTTATATCAAGGTCCGTATGCTTTCTTCATTGTTGGTCCAGGTAATGATCAACAATGGGGTTTTGAGTCCTTACCACTCCAAGGTTCTTTAAGAATAATGTTTAAAATGGCTTTGGTGGATGTCTAATTGGGAATATAGCATGCATAATTCGCTTTTTAACCCCAAAGCTTGTAGTCCATTACTCTAGCATGCAATATACACCTACCCATTCACTATGGTCATATTCTTCTAGTAGTTAAACCACTAACATTGAGGAGTTTAAGGGATTGTATGGTGATATTCTTCTTATAGTTAAATCATTGCCATTGAGGAGTTTGAGGAATTGTATTCTACAATGTGCTACTTGTTATCGTTATAATCCACCCCTTAAAGTTTGACATAAAACATAACAGATGTGTGGTAGAACTGCTCTTTGAATTTGAAAGGGAAGCTTCTTGTAACAAAAACTAACCTTCTCTAGACGACATATACTCGCTATTTTCAATGCGTATATTGTTTTTTAGGACGATTCATGCATAAGGAACAAAACTAAAGGTGAGTCTTTTTGGATTCACGTAAGGCAAAAGTTTGACATGCACTTCAAAAGGCAAAAGGTTTTTATACTTCTTGACTGAATGAAAACCCAACAACAACTACCATTCTTACATTGTTGAGCTATATGTCGAGACTAAGCAGGGCAAGTAGACATAAGGATTGAATAGATTTAAATAGTACGCAAGACTTGGTAAGTCAAAAGAGGGGAATGACATGTGAAGCTACTAAACCCACTTTATTGCAATCTACACTAGACAACCTGCAGTTAACAGTAAAAATGCTTTCATTTACCTCATCAATATATACAAAGAATGTTACTAGCCAAACATAGTAATTGTATTTGAAGTTACAACTACAAAGACCGTGTGTTTCATCACACTTGTTGGGAAAATAGAAAACATAGTTTGTAGACAAAGACATCTTTGCACTTGTGGAGTGAGGGTTGATGGGATTTTGTCAACAAACAAATACTAAAGTAGCTTTTTGTAAAGGTGTAGAAATATACAAAAAATAGTAGAAGAGAAAAAAACATTCACCAAAGGTTCCAAACAAGCATTTACTGGGCATTTAAGCAAGGTTTCGTAGTGGCATTCTCCATGCATAAACTGGAAATAAATGAATGCAGAATAAAAATGTCCACGATAGTAGCAGCTTGACCAATTTGATAAAGTACAACACTTGCTCAAATGGAGAGTTCTCTTTGACCAAAGTTTGCACAGAAATGGGATTTTTCTGCACTCCACATCTATTCAGACTGGGAAATAAAAAGGTTTAGTGCATGACTATGCACAGCCACAAGCAAGTTATGGATGAGGGTGGAGTTTCTTAGCTTTGATACTGTGTGACAATTCATTGATGTCATTTTAGAATCAATATCAATGGACAGGAAAGAAAAGACATATAATTGTTCAAAGGTTGCTAGGTACGTAAATTAATGCTTGATGGTAATAACAATAACAGTGATACCCGATGTGATCAGAAACTTAGAACTGCTTGTATATACAAAACCAATGGGAATCCTAATTGGTTAAGAAGGTTGACTTAGCGTTTGTTCCAAAAAATAAAAACCACAATGTGAGATCCTTTGAGACCTCATGTTTGTCAGTCACTAATGGTGTCCTGATGTCAACAAGTCAAGGTTATTGTACCCCCCCTAAAAGCTAAGATTGATTTGGGGATACAAAGAAAGTATACGTCATCATTTGATCACACAAGATGGAGATGGTCCTTTAGGATGACTATGGAGACATGTAGGTTGAACCCTTCCCAAAACAAATGATTTACGCACAACAATGAAGTGGGAAAAAAGTGATTTTGATGCATTACGCACTATTTATCAAAGTTATAAAGATGGTTATTTGTTAAAGTTGATTGGCTAAAAACTTTAAAGACATTTAACTAAGTGTATGGGACACTGTTGTAGAGATATGAGGGAAATAAACCGGACTCCATATTTCTTCAATTTGACAATGATTAAAAAGAAAGTGTTTTTGGTTACATTAACGGTTAACCAGTTTAGGTCATTAATGTTATGATATTTAGTGACAGAGACAACATATCTGCCCTTGTGGCAACTTTGTTGGATATGTATGATAACCTAGTTAGTAGATTAATAAGTTAAAGTCATGAATTAGCAAAAATAAAAGAAAGATGATTCTCAAATTAAAATCATCCAGTGTCAACAACAGAATAATGAAGCATTGAGTAGTTCTAGTCTATTGTATCAAACAATAATAGCAAGAATATCCCAAAACCACATTTTATTGTCATTTATTATGCAAAAAGAATCCATGATAAGAGAGTGAGTTTTTTAGTGTTAGATGTATCCCCTATAAATGATGGCTGCCTATTGAAGACACGTTTTTTATGTGCACTTTTGATGTAGTGAATTTTTAGTGGAAAGAGATGCATCATTTTTTATCAATATTTGAGTAGTTCTGATCTTTTCATTTGTTGTGTTTTCCCTGAGTTTCTATCGAGTATGATTTGTACTCTTATTTTTTCATCTTACCAAGTCATTCCCAAGTCTGAGTCATGCCATTTTGTTGAAGGTTGCAAATGGAATCCATTGAAGGTGGAGTGAAATACAATAATAAATAATAGATACATATCCAGTAGAGTTCATAGTGCATAGGTGAAAATTGCAAATGATCAGAACAGAGGTCAGGAAGAGGAAGACAAAAGATTATAACACATGGTAAATGCCTAGATGGTAGCAAGTCAAACATGCCTAGAAGATTCCTAACTTTAAGTTTATAACTTCTCATGAATTACTTACATTCCATCAAGCCTATATCTTATTGTTCATTACTTCTAATAACCCATGCCAACCTGTTAGCCTGACTATGACCCTTAGACGCTTGTTCTTGGCGAGATTTAATGGTGGGAACTGGCAAATGGAAATGGGTGGTCGCCTCATGTAACTCAGCTTGCATGGTCGTCCCCTTTCTGGACTTCTATATTTGTATATCATCCCTTGATCTTCTTTTTCAGATCCAATCATGACACACTGTCACTGTAGCATTCTGTAATTATGAGTAAAACACCGTATACTAAAACAGTGATTTTTGCAATTATTTTTTGTGCAAGCAAAGAAACAATTATTTGGAGATGGGCCGAGAAAACAACAATAATATGTTAATACTTGGTCTGATGATCAGGAATTAGCGAAAAAGAAAGCTGTTGATGAAGCTATTAAAGCTGCTTACTTGAAAGATGACCATCTAGCTGACTTTCCTGCTTTTCATATATATGATCGAAATGGTATGAAACCTATATTATGCTGGTCTAGAGAGGTAGAATGCACACATTGTTTTTTATTATCTTATTGGTCTCTTCACCCCACTGGGCCATTTTCTGTTGCTTGCTATCTAGCACAAAAGTGCATTTCACATATCATATGGTACTTGGGATCATCTTTCTCCATTAATTTGTTAAATAATTGCCCATGCAGGCTTATTGGTTCACCTGAAATCAGGATCAGGAGAACATTTGTCTTCCCCCATGAAGCGATATATCCAAGAACTTCTGAAGGTTGGATCATACATTTTAAGATTAAATAATGATTGTTTTGAAATTGATTGCATGACAGCTTCTTTATGTGAATGTGATTCAGAGTAGCAATAACTATTTTTGTATTCATTTAGGAGTTAAACTTTACAAAGTCAAGTATAAATGCATTTTTTTTCTTGGTCTAGGTTAATATGGAGGGCGTGTATGGACCACAATGGGCTGCAGAAGAGAAAATTAAACGGAGAGAAATGGTTTCTCGGGAGGCTCTTTATATTTTTGTCCAAAGTTTGCAAAGTGCACAGCTTGACAGTATAAATAACAGGGAAGCTATGCACAAGTGTTACTGGACAGGTAATGGGGATCCTGTGGTTGCATTTGTGCATTATCGATTTATTGTTGAGGAAGAAATACCTGTGGTCTATGTTTATGAACTTCAGTTAGAGCAGTGCGTACAAGGAAGAGGCCTTGGCAAATTTCTGATGCAATTAATTGAGCTTATTGCACGCAAGGTAGTTCTTTCTGTAAAGTTTGATCTTTTCCATGTACCTAAACGTTAGCAGTCCTCACATGGGTCACCTATAGTAAAGCAAGTTGACTGAACACTGGGCTTAAGTTATGCAATCACATTTGGACATCTACACAATATTTTAGCATCATATTCATTGTAAATATTGTAACCTCATTATATGGCCTTTGGCTTGGCTTGATTTTTCCTTTTTTAAACAGAACAATATGAGGGCAGTAATGCTTACTGTGCAGAAAAGGAATACATCTGCAATGAATTTCTATACTAGCAAATTGCGGTAAGGTTCAGGAAGTAAAAAGTGCCAATTCTATTATTAAAGATAGTTTTGTACTGAAACACAGGTTGCTAACATTGGAGTGATTCGGAGTTTAGTGTTTGCCCTTTTTCTAACTCTGTTGAAATGATAAAGCCACATTCTTTTGTAGTTTCATACTGAAATCAAGTTGCTAACTTTGGAGTGATTCAAAGTTGATGTCTTTCCTCTTTTTGTAACTGTTAAAATGATAGTTTCATTTTTTTCTTATTCCACATTTACTTTTTACAAGTTTGTGAGGGTGATTCAGATTTTGATAAATTCAGTGATGACAAGCAAGTTGAATATACTGATATTAGTCATTCTTGGCTTTTTATGCTCTGTAGATACACAGTTTCAAACATCTCACCATCACGAGTAGATCCACTGGTGAGGATTCCTAATGACTCTTGTTTTACTGAGATCATTGCATTTTGCATACATCACCATCTCTTGTATATACAGAAGTTTGAACTGGCTCTTCACTGCCTTCTTGACATATAGCTGTTCTTGGTGTTGGGTGAGGTTTGTCATAATTTAACTTCTCTTGATAATATAGCTGTTCTTGGGGTTATCTTTGAAGCTGCCTGGTGTTGTTGGATCTTTCAGATGAATTAGATCATGTATAGTTAGATTGAATGAGTGGTTACTTGTTTTGGAGGTTAGCATTAGGTCATTCGTGGGCACCTGGCAAGCATTGTGATGAAGTATTTATTTGTGGAAAATTACCATAATATTCATTTCACAAATTTTGACCTCTTTCTTAGACAAGCCTTGGAATTCACCGTATACTAAGAGGCTTCCAGCTCTATGCAATATTCGTTAGGTTGATCATGGTCTAACATTGGAATGAAATATTTATTTTGGTGGATTAACATAGTATTCATTTCACAATGTTAATGCCTTTGTGCACAAATCTTGGAGTTCACTGTAAAGTTATGAGATCCCTAAACTCAGAATTCTCTTTTCAATTTTGATATTTTGGACATAGATTGGAGCAGAGAAGAGTTATGAAATTCTTTGCAAGACTTTTGCACATGAAGCCAAGACTAAGCTTGAGGTATGTTTTTTTGCAAATTCTGTGACATTTTGAAAATGTCATTAAGATAATTGAAGCAAAAACTCCATGGTAACGAAAATTTTAAAATCACACTTAGAACAGTTTAGAATCTAGGGCATGTATGGTAGTCTAAGTTTCAAAACTCTAGTTGATGACCATATAAACTATTTTTTTGGGCTGCTTGTACACAGGAAGATGGTTGTTCAGGGGCCAACTAATTTGGGAGAAAAGCCGAAACTTTGAAACAGGAGGTTCATATTTATTTTTGTTACATAAGTATATGAGAAACATTTATGTGAGGATTCAAGTGCCAATATTTGAAACTGATTTTCTTTTTAGGAAAATAATAAACTACATTCATTTATTATTCTTTATTGGTAAATGCAGCATATATGTATTTATTATTAGTTAATATATACCTGTGTAAAGGAACAAGTGCTTTTTGCACTCAAAATTTTGTAACCAACCCTTGTAAGTAATGTACACTAACATGTCCATTCGCATAGTACAGATCTAAAAAATGAGAATTGTCAATTCACAAGAGATGATGCTTTTTACCTCTTACAATTGTAAATGCAAATTTATGTTGAAGATACACCTGAGAATAAAAAGTTTATCGTGCAATTTTTAGTTTCAGTCTTATGTACAGGTTTTAGTCTTATGTAAAATTTTATTGAATAATTGACTCTTATGTCCAGGTTTTAGTCTTTGCAGAGTTATTGAGGTCTTTATGCTTGTACAATACTTGGCTTTGCTGAATCCTTTCTCCTAAAGAATGGGTGTAGTAGCAATGATGTGATTTTTTTTTTTTAAATATGATACGGTGATTGCAATTGATTTAGTTATTGTTCCTGCCTATGGGTGGGGAAATTGCTTTCCCATAGTATTTTTTGCCCTATTTTGTAGGAAGCATCACTGACACAGAGGAAGGCTCCTGTGCATATTCCCTTTTTGTATTCTGCAATGCCATTCACTTGGTTTCAGATGCTTGTGGCCATCGTCAAAGCACTATTCAAGACTTATAAATTCATGTGGGTTTGAAATAAGATGTCTGATGATCTCTGGTATACTCGATCTCCACAAGGGTACAATCTCTCTTCTTTAGCCTTTATCTTAGTGTTAATTTTAACAGGGAAACATGTTTTAAGGAATATTCTAGACAAATTTACCTCACTGTTGGCAGCTAGTATTTTAAGATTAGTAGTCTTCATATATGGATTGGTTCAGTTTTTCTGTTGTCCGTGACTATATAATATCTCTATAAATTATGTATTTCATTCAGTTTAAATTTTATAAATTCTGATTTTTTTTTTTTTTAAGGATATGAATTGGAATTTTAATTGATCTATAATAGTGGTGCAAAATGATCACATATTGACAAAGGGTTTTTTGAGAGTTGTATCAGTGATAGATAGTTAATTTGATCATCCAGTCCTATGAATTTAATAAGGCGATGTCGATGAAGAAATTCATCAAAATTGTTTTGCAGTGAATTGCTCAAATAGAAATATAGTCACAGTAGCTTTTGTAACCATGGCTTGCAACTAGAGGCAGGTGTCACGATTTGGGATAAAGCTAATTTCTTTTCCATATATGAGTTGTGGTCTGGGACAAAGCTAAATCTTTTTTGGTTGTCATTTCCTTCAGCCCTTTTTTACTGTTGTTTTTCATGTTCAATTTAAATCTGTACGCTTGTTATGCTTTGTTAGAGGCCTCAAATTTAGGAATTGGTTGCAAAAGATTTTGGGATTGCAGATTCCGGGGATTTGTAGGCATTATGGAAGGAGCAACAATCAGAAGGGCAAATAATTGGAGAAACAGATTAATTTCTTGGCAATGAAAACTTAATTTTGAAAATGATACTTGTTAAGGGAAAGTTGAAATAGTACCTGTATTTTCTGAAATTTATAAATTATGTAAGAAAATCTTCTTTGATCTATAAGTCCATGGGCTTTGCCCTTGTTTTGGAAGGGTAAAGGTCTTCAATAGATTTGTTTGTTTTTACCATTTGGAGAATTCTCAGGCCAATATATCAAGGAGATCTAGTACCTAGTACCTATTTGACGAAGAAGGGAAAAAAAAAAGCTCAAGCTATGGGAAAATAATTGTGCTCTAACTTTTCCTGCAGGTATCTGTGCTTTGAGAAACCTTGTCTAATGAGGAAAATGGTAATCAACAACATATCCCTAACTTCATGGAAACATGCTACCACTTTATTCCTATTCATAAGGAAAATAGTTAGTCTCATGATTTTTTTTTTACTGTAGAATATGGAATCTTATCTTATCTCCCCAATAACATTAATGATGGATAAGATGATCTGGTTGCTCCATAGGGTTATTCTAGAATATCTGGGTTTTTTTTTCTTCTAATGGAGGTTCAGACCTGCGAGCATGGCATCCCAACGAGGGCACAAAGATCCGTCTTATTTTCAAATTTCTATTTGTTTATGATTAGAGAAAGGTTTAGGTATTTATTTAACTTTGAGCCTTGGGTTGCCATTATTTTTTGCAATTGCAAGGTTTTGAACTTTATGGGTCATCCTCATTAGTTTACTATTAAGCCACAGGTGGTTCCATGGAACTTGTTAATATGCACAACACATAATTTGATATGTTCTTTAAACGAAAAAAAGAACAATCGATCATGAATTTGAGACATGATGTATGATGTTTTTTTTCCCCCTCTTCATTTAAAAAAAATATACATCTAAAATCCAGAAAATACAAAAGATCATAATTTGATAATTACTTGAAATACAATAATAAAAACATCCATGGAACCGTTGCTCTTAAAAATGTTTTAATTTCAAGGTAAACAAACTCACAAAACTTATATTCACCATTTGACCTTAAAAATGCCTTAATTTGAAGGTATGAAACAAACTCATAGAACTTCTAAACACTCACATACGATCTCTTTTTGGCACAAAGATGTTTGGAGTGTGAATAAAGAAGTGTACATAAATTAATTGCAAAACTAAAAAATTTGAAGGATTTTTAAGATGGATGATAAATGAGAATGTGAAGGAAGGAATCACAATATTCATTGATATAAGTTTTCACCAAAAAAGTTAATTACAACGCAAAGGAGCTTGAAGGGTTTTTAAGAAGGATGATAAATGAGAATGTGAACTAGTAGATGGGGGATGGAGGATGGAGGATGGAGGATGGAGGATGGGGAGATTCACAATCTTCATTGATGTTGGGCTTTAGTGCATTCTAATTATAATCTTGTTACAAGTCTTTTATACATTTATAAGTTGTGGTGAAAGTATCACAAAGTCTTCATTGATGTTATCTTTTTTTTTTTTTATTTGATACACTTTTGATTGCTTGCCTAAATTATTTTTAATTTATTAATTTTGAAGAAGTTGAGAAAATATAACTTCAGATATCCCAAGAACATCTGGAAGCAAAATTCTTGTAACAAGAGAATAATGGAGGCAAAAAAACAATAATGGCTATGAAGAAAATTATTATTCAGAGGGAATGAAAAAAGAAAAACAATACTATCCTTATAAAAGGAGATTGTGCAACCCTAAATGAGAATGTATTCTATAAATACATACAATGCATAACTAAGAGAATCTTAAGAAGGATTAAAAAAAGACTTAATTAAACTAATTAAGTAAAATTACCTTTTACTCTAACACCCCCCTTAAGATGAGCTTAGGGAGAAGTTGCAAATTGAATGCATGAAAGCAAATGCAACTACATGATGAAAACAAATTTGGGTCCTGACAACAAAGCCTGATGAGGTATCCAATCACAACCAAATCTCTATAAACCAGAGAAATAGAGAAAACCTTGTGGGAAAAACTCTCCTCCAAAAAAGAGATGGAAAAAGCATGCTAAAAAAACCATGAAGGAAGGAAGGCCTCAATGAGACCCCCCAAGGACAACTTCCTTCACCCTAAGCATAGATTGCAATTGAAGGTACCGTGGAGATGCGAAAGGTTTAGTGAACATGTGAGCAACCTGCTCTTTTGTAGGTATGTACTCCAAGATGAGAAAACCATCCTAAATCAATTGCCTGATGAAGTGCATGTGAAGCTCAATGTGTTTAGTTCTCTGATGCTCCACTGGGTTGCAAGAAATGTGAATCGCACTCTGATTGTCACACCAAAGATTAGTGGGACTATCAGGAGGGAACCCAAACTCAGTCATCAACTGTCGAAGCCATAAAACCTCTTGACTAGCTAACATCGTTGGTCGGTATTCAACCTCTGTAGATGATAGCGCAATAGCCGACTGCTTCTTGCAAGACCATGTGATAGGGCCAGAACGAAGGCAAAAAACAAAGCCATTAGTAGACTTCCGATAATGAGCATCACTAATCCAATCTGAGTCAGCGAAGCCAACAATGTGAGAGGATCTTGAAGTATAGTGAATGCCAAACTGTGTAGTACCCGGAATGTATCTCAAAATATGTTTGGCAGCTCGCCAATGGCTCTCATAGGGATCATGGGAGAACCTAGAGACAAGACCAACAACAAAGGAAAGATCTGGGTGTGCATGTGTCAGGTACAACAAACTGCCAACCAACTGCCTGTATAAGGTAGGATTCACGGAAGGTATAGAACAAGTGGCAGACAAAAAACACCTAACTGAAATGGTGTGGGTGTAGGCTTGCAATCAAGCATGTCAAAGTCCCAAAAAATAGTGCAGAAGTCTAAGATTTGTCATCTCAAACTGCTTCATTAAAACTCTCTAAATATCCTGAATTAAGGAGGATGAGCTATCAGTAATGATGAGATCATCAACATATAACACAAAAATAACTATATCATCCCTTTTGACACTGAATATAAATTGTGGGATCAGAATGACAACGTGTGAAGAGTGTGGAAAGCAAGAAAGAGTTCATCTTCTCATACCAGGCCCGAGGGGCTTGTTTGAAACCATATAATAAACGTCGAAGTCAGCAAACCAAAGAAGAATCCTGTACAAATTCATGAGGCTTCTCCATATAGATCTCCTCATGAAGGTCTCCATGCAAGAAGACACTCTTCACATCCATCTGAAAAACTGTCCATCCTTATGAAGTTGCAAGAGAAAGTACAAAATGAATAGAATTCATCTTGGCGACATGAACAAAGGTCTCGGAGTAATCAATACCCTCCACCTGAGAAAACCCCTTCGCAACAAGACGAGCTTTATACTTATTAATAGAACCATCTGCAACATACTTGGTAGGGTACACCCACTTGCACCAAACCAACTTTCTTCCTTTCAGAAGAGTACAAAGATCCTAAGTATGATTCTTCATCAAAGAAGAATATTCCTCATCCATGGCCCTATCCCACTCTGGGTGACCGGTTGCCTCTGAAAATTTTTGAGGATCATTTGAAATGTCATGACTCAGAAGACTTGAATCAAATGTTTGTGCACGAGTATGATGAGAATCTAAAGGATCACCTGCCATAGAACCAGGACATCAATTGTAAATCGGGCCCACTTGGGCAAAGGTTGAGTTGCGGGTGGCGGTGCATCAATGGATGTGAGCACATACTTGGCCCTTGAAAAAGATGGAGTTGGAAATGACATAAGATCACTGTGTACCAAATCCAAGGGTGCCTTAACATGTGTGGCTCTATTTGTAGGAAAAGGATTCCGATGATGTTTGCCAAGTGCACAAACTCGACATACACCATCAATATAGGATATCTGAGGGAATCTAATCACAAGTGCCTACGTGCTCATATGTTGTAAGTATATGTAATTGACATGGCCAAAACACTCATGCCAAAGTCCGCTCACTGAATCTGCATGTGCTACAAGAGAAACACCTGAACCATCTGGACTCTCAAAGCTATCAAACCTATATAACCGAGAATCAAGATCAACACTGCTAGTAGCCACAACCAAATCAGGATCATGGAGCTCTCTAATGACCACATCATGTGGTGAGAACTCAACTATTTTATTAGAGCCAAAATGACAAATATGATAAACAGAAAGGAGGTTTGTCAAAATATCAGGAACCAGAAGAACATCCTGAATACAACCACCTGTCAATGGAACAATACCTAAATCTGAAACTGAAAGTTGTGCTGAGTCACCAACTACATTCTGTAAAGTATCACTATGAGCAAGTGAGGTAACAAGCTACTGAGAGTGTGTCATGTGGTGAGTAGCCCTTGAATCAATAATCCAAGTGGATGCATAAGTAATAGCTTGTGTAGAAAGAGCATGTCCTTTCCCTGTAGAAGAGGAAGGAGGCTGAGGAGAAGAAATATGATGCTGCTGCATGGCTTCCTCCAAAGCCTCTAAACGTTTCCAACATCGGGAAACTGGATGTCCTTCTTTGCTACATAAACTGCAAAGTTCTTCTGATTTCTTCTTAGTCTTGGAGGAAGACTCAATAGACTTAGAAGATTTCTTCTGTTTGGGATAGGACTTCGATTTAGAATCAAACTTAGGTGGTGGCTTGGAGAGACTCTCACTGCTAGCTGAATCCTTTTTAGGCTTTAGTTTCTCTTTCTTGTTCTCTTTAGATGTCTGTGCAACCAATGCTTTGTTCTTTGATCCTGTGAGAGAGTCCAACTGAGATAGGTGAGCTTGCTCACAAGTCAAGCGATCACAAAACACATCAAATGTAGGCATGGTGAAACGTGCACCCAAGGCATCCATATTAGAATAGAATTTAGAAGCAAATATCTGATAGGGACCTTGAAGCTTAGAGAGAATCAGGGAGATACACTCCGTGTCAGTCTTATTTTTACCACAATTGTGGAGGATAGATCTAGTGGGTTTAAATTTGTTCAGAGAGTCCTCGATGTGAGGAAAGGACTCAGGTAACAAATAAAAGAGTTCTGCCTCAATCTATAATGCTTTGAACTCATTGATGGTACCAAAAAGATCAGCAAACTTGGACCACATAGCCCGATGAGTGAGCAAACCATCAAGGTGAAAAAGCAAGCTTTCTGAAACGTGTAAGGAGATGACACCCATAGTCTCATCCATCTTATTCCTGTGCTGAAGAATCTCAAAAGGACACTGCAACTGAGGCTGAGCCTCATCCAAACAGGACCACAAACCTCTTGATTTGAGAAGCCTCGTCATATGAGCTTTCCATAGGTTATAGTTCTATGATGTAAGAAGCTCAACTGAAGAATCTGCCATGTGTACTTGTACCTACTCTTGTATTTTTTTTAATTAAGTGATCTTTCAGACTAGAAAGAGGATGTAGAAGGTTTTTTTTTTAGTTTTAGGTGTTTTGATTTTCTGAAGTAAATTACGAAAAGTAGAAAAATAACATCCCCCACAAGATGAAAAACCAAACCCCAGTACAATCTGAGAGCCAGAGAGAAAAGCAAGAGCAAAAAAATTGTTTTAGACAAGATCTTGTGTACTTGGTAAAAATTCTGGAACAATGGACCCCAAATCTGAATAGGGCTCTCCAAGACCCTTCCGACGCCTATTCGTTTGCCGAAAAAGAAGTTTGTTTGCCCAAGTTATGGCTCCTGGAGTGCAAAAAAAAAAGCTCCAACTTTGACGGCAAAAAACAGGTACAAAATGAAAACATTTGCAAACCTCACCTCCAATCTGAAAAGAGCTCGAAGAGAGCATTCTGACGCCTATTCGTTTGCCAAAATCCGATTTTGTTTACTCAAGTTATAGCAAAAAAATGACCCCCTATCAAAAACACTTTCAAGAGGGGTCTGGCGGTGACTGGGCAGAGCTGTCGGCGGAGGTGGCGGGTCAGCCAGGCGGCGGTGGCAGGTCGGTCGATGGTGTCTGCAAGCGATGGCGGTCACTGCTGACGGTTATCGTCGCTACTGGTGGCGAGTACTGTTGTTGGTGACCGCGACGGTGAGTAAACAACCAGCGACAACAATTTCGGTGACTGGTGTCATGACCGTAGCAGTGCGAAGACCACGTTGGTCTGGGTATGCCGTTAAACTACCCCAAAAATATATATTTTTTTATTTTCTTGAAATGTGTGCCCAAAAGGGCAAAAAACCAAAAAAAATTGTAGGGGCCAAAGTTGTCCAAATTGGACAAATATTATATGAAAATGGGGGTTTTGGTGTGTTCTGAGCTCAACTGTGAGATTTGTTTGAGCCTAAAATGCCCAGAAACAAAGAAGCATCCCAGATTCAAATAAAAAACTCTGAAAATCTTGAAACCTTAGCTTCAAAAAAATTCTTTTGAAAAATCAGGGACAAGTAGTAGTAGATGTAGGTTCTGATACCATGAAGAAGTTGAGAAATACAACTTCAGAGATCCCAAGAACACTTGCAAGCAAAATACCTATCACAAGAGAAGAATGGAGGCAAAAAAACAATAATGGCTCTGAAGAAAAAGATTATCATCCAGAGAGGGAATGAAAAAAGAAAAACAATACAATTCTTATAAAATAAGATTGTGCAACCCTAAATGAGAATGTATTTAATAATCACATACAATGCATAACTAAGAGAATCTTAAGAAGGAATAAAAGGTGACTTAATTAAACTAATTAAGTTACTCTGACAAATTTGTTTATTGGAACTCTAGTAAGTTGTTTTAACCTTATTATACAAGTGCCAATGGTTAGACCCTTTTCAAGTCTTATAGATATATCCACAATACCAATTTGTGAGTTTTGGAGAAATTGTGGTATATAGCATTATGAAAATAGTGATTGCAATCTTGTGTTGTGGGAATCCAACATCTTATGAATTGTAGGCATTAAGTTGTAATATAATTGCATAATGTAATCAACTTGACATAAAGTATAAGAATTATTGAAAAAGACTACATATGGGGTGATATTCTCATTCAATATTCTTATAAATCAAGAAAAATGGGTTTGAAATTTGAAATTGTTAAAGAATCAATATCAATTGAACAAAATTTGAATTATCTGCATTACATTACAAATTGATAGTAGTTTTAACAATATTTTGAAAAACATATTATTTTAAATTATCTATGTGAGCAAAATTTTACTTCATAGATTCATTTGAATTAGTTTCTCAAAATTTATGTTATCTATTTGTCTTTAAAGAATTTAATTATGGTAGGTGTTTAAATATTTTGCAGGAATGGTAGAATGTTTATATATCATCATATGCATGTAAAAAACATACATAGGTTTTTTGTAGGAGTGATTAAGTCTTGTATTCTTAAAACTCGGTTGCAAGTGATATTTCTAATAATTTATACGAAATTGCAATCATGCTAGATTGCCATTAGATGGTAGGGTATGGTACTATATATAAATCTTCGAGAATCATTGTATTTGTTTTGTTCTTGTTTATTAAGGTTTATTTTATTTTTTCTTGGAAATATATGAAAATTGAATGTTTTTTGGCTAAACATCTTGTGAGTTACTTTTATAACAAGGGAAGGATGGGTTTGTCAACAATGCCATTGGATAGTGTAGGTCATAATTTAAATTTTTAGAATTTAATGAGTTATAGTTTTAACATTCAACCATATTATAATGGAATTTGTACATTCAAAAAAGTGCACAATATCTTTTTGCAATAAATGCAAAAGGATCTAAAAAATTAAGCTGAATTGTGTAATTGTATACCAAGAGTATTTTTTTTTTTGGGTAAAGGTGGCGAGCCACCATAATATATTAATATATAAATAATACAGATTACAAAAACTGGTTCAAAGAGCAAATCGGAGGAAAGAGCCAGTAAGAAAACCTCTAGTTATGGCTCGAAATATTAAAGAAAATACTAGAGCAATCTAAACTAAAAATCAAAATAGGCCTAATACAAGCTACAATAGGCTCAGCTCGAGCACTCTCGAAGGAGAGATACAATGAGGACCTCAAAAACCAATCAAATAATGATTGGAATATCGATGTGGACTCAAGAGCTCGAAAAACTTCCAAAAAAGAGAGGGGGAGGCCGTCCTCGAAAAATGGACCCCAACCTCAACCGTCAAGAAGATTCACACACTCCTGGAGTGTTCAACCGAGAGATCGTGGAGTCGAGCACAGAGGAGAGACAAAGACCCCGAGGAGAAAATGAACATAGACCCATCTCAGAGAGATATGGAGGTTGCAGACTCAAGCACAAAATCCCAATCTGAACAAAATTCCCTGGTAGAGACCCATAAGAAACCATGACCGCACTGCTGGAAGGGGCTAAACGGGCTCAGGAAGACAAAATTCTCCACTATACCCAACTAGGGAGCCGACAATTCTGGACTTAGATTGCGTAAGCTACTTGAGGGGCTGTAATAATATCGCATAATAATGAATATGGGCTATGGCTGAGATGTCCATACCAACGCGAGGCCTTGGGGAAATTCCGCATAATTATATCGCAGGGGTAAGAAATTGATTAGAATTTTTCAAAATTGGAAGACAGATACTATCACTACTTCCCATTTGAAGAGCCTGCTGAGAATTCAATATCCATCGGAGTGGGGAAGGAGCTTGCATAGCCATGCGGATCTATGGCAACAATGTTTGAAAATAAATCTGATCCCATGAAATATGATGTATACTTGGGAAACTATATCTTCCCCCAAAATCTCCACATGATGTTTCAGCCAATGTCGAAAAGGGGCAGAGGAGTCATAAACAAGACCATTCATAAAAGAAATGTAGACTGCCCTAGCTAAATACTCCTGCAAAATCTCCTCTCTGTCAAATAAACCGCAAACCCACGGGTCCCCCACCAAAAGATTATAGTTTGCAATTTGGAAGTTTAATTCCTTTCAAGTGAAGAAACTAGGTTGGACAACAGAGCCAACAAGGAATCTCGTATACTCTACTGACCATGAGAGATCCAAAATAAACGAAGCAAACCTGGAGATCACACACGACGGAGAGCTGAATTGATTTGCTTCCAACCATTCTGCACCGAGGATTTGAATAATCACTTTTTTCACCTTCGAACACGGAATGATGAACAGGGTCGAGAGATTGATTCAGTTGACACCCTGTGGGAAAAGATTTTGAAGAGGGTCGTGAAGGACTATTTTGGAAGCCATGAACATAGCAAATTGTATCTCCCACCTCAAAACTTTGGAGGAAAGCAAAACATTTAAGGGCAACTTCAATGTGTCTCTGAAGTGAAGAGACGAGCACGTGAAAAAATCCGCATGATGCAATACTAAATGCCCTTGAAAAGTGCTAATTGGGAGCCGCCAAAGGACTCCAATGCATTGGAAAATAATGGGACGTGTCCGATCTACACACATGCTGCCAAGCGAATAATCTAGACAAGTTGATATGGTACATGCCAGGGCAGTCCGACCTTATAAATGCTTAGTGTGAAATTGAAATGATGGAAATCTTTCTGCACAAGAGGAAGAAGGTGCATTAATTATTGAACAATGCTCAATTACACGACCTCTAGATTTGCTTTGAGCTCAAGCCCTTCAACATTTTTTAGGAGAGACCCTAAAATTATTTGTTCTCCATGAGGGAGAAGGCAACCCTGGTTAGCTAGAAGGTCTGCTAGAGCATTCGCCTCCCTATAACAATGAGAGACTGAATATTCATCAAATTGAAGAAGCAGTTGTCTAACTTCTTAAATAATATATTCAATTTTCCAATTGCATTTTACTGTTGAAGAAGTTGAAAGAGCCATAATTGTGTTCATAGAATCTCCTTCAATAAAGATCTTTTTAACATTATTGGTGGTGGCCAATCTAACCCCAAACAGGATAGCCTGGGCTTCGACCACATTAGTCAATCCATATTCTATTTTGGCCATGCCACAACTGGAGATGATTCCTAAATGATTCCTTAAGACATAGCCTAAACCTGAAATCCCGGGGTTGCCTTTCGAGGCCCCATCAAAATTTAATTTAACATAGCTTGGGTCAGGAGGTTTCCACTTCATCTCTTTTCTGGTAGGAACCTTTGGTGTGTTAATGAGTAGACTTCCTTTGAAAGGAAGAGATATATATTTCCAGTCTGAGAGAATTTTATCATCCCAAGAAGTGAAGCTTGAGTGCAAACCTTTCTTTTTCTCTACATGGGCATTTACAGCCTCTGATATCGATGCTTCCAGCTTCTTGAGAATATTCAGAAGATTATTGAACTCCTTTCTGAAAATCCTCTTGTTTCTTTCCCACCATAGGTTCCAAATTAGAACTGCAGGAGCCACTGACCAGATATAAGAGAAGAAAGAGTTCGAGTGAAGGATGGGCCACAAGTCAAAAATTGATGTCAGATCTTCTGGGAGTGGGGACAACCAGTTAAGTTTTGCTTGAAGCCAGGACCAACATTGGCATGCATAAGAGCAGTTAAGCAGGAGATGATTTGTAGATTTTGACTCCTTATTGCAAAAAACACAATTGAAAGGAGGAGCTAGATTTAACGATGACAATCTCTCACTTGTTAAGATACGACCTTTAAGTACCAACCAAGAGAAAACTCCAGCCTTTTGGAGCCCTCTGCCGACCCAACAAAATTGAAATCTTCTGAGGGGGGGCATCTGTTCCGATTGCTCCACTAATCTATTACCATGTTTAACTATGTAATTTCCAAAGTTTGAGGGGAGCCAAATGAGTTTATCTGGAGAATCAAGAAAGGAGATAGATTTCTTCTTAAGTTCTACCAAGAGAAGTTGTTTTTGATCTAAGGGTGCAAGATTATCAAAAATGTCCTTCCACACTGGTTTGGGAACACCATCACCTTGTTTCAAACGAAAATAATCACTAACACTCTTGCCCCATGAACTGGAGAGACATCTCCTGATTTCTTGAAGCCCTTCTATATTGGACAAGGGGGGTAGCCATTCCAAGAATCCTCCCAAAATAAATCTTTTTGACCATTGTGAATAAGCCACAACAGATTTGGTAAGAAAATGAATCTACATGAAACCATAAAGTTCCACATATGGGAGCCTTTAGGAACATCCAGAGTGGTGAAGATTCTTTCAGGGATTTCAGAGTCCAAATATTTTGCTTTAATAACTAAAGCCCAAAGGGAGTTATGTGAAGAGTAGAGTTTCCAAATCGGTTTTGCCCCTAGAGCCTGATTTCCGTGTTCAATATTATGGATTCCTACCCCCACCAAAGCTTTAGCAGTACACACTTTATCCCAAGCCAACAAATGGATTTTTTTTTTAGGGTTCTTACTTCCCTTCCATAAGAAGTTTCTGAGAATAGTTTCAATGTTTGATATGACCTGTTTTGGCATGGGAAGAACAACCATGATATAGTTGGGGATTGTGGATAAGACTTCCTCGATCAAAAGAATTCTTCCTGCTAGTGACAACCAGGTATTTTTCCAAGAAGCCATTCTATTTCTAATTGACGAGATGATATTCTCTGAGTACTATTTTTATAATGCAGCCTGCAAAGAGTGGGATACCTAGGTAAGCGCTGGGGAGGGAATCATGTTTAAACCCCAACACCCTAGATATCTTATGGGTCAAGGATTGGTGACAATTAAGGAAGAGGACTCTGGATTTTGAGGCACTAACCTCTTGACCAGAGGCTAGACAATACAGGTCTAGAGCTTTTTTGACCAATTTAGCTTCCTTAATTGAAGGGTCTCCAAATAAGAGAGTATCATCTGCAAACAGAATATGAGTGACTGAGATTTGAGTCTGAGGGATGGAAATGCCCTTCCAAAGATCTGAAGAGTGATAAAAGGTGAGCATTCTAATAAGAGCTTCAACCATTATTATGAATAGGGAAGGGGATAAAGGATCACCTTGGCGGATACCTTGAGAGGAGGAAAAAAACTCAGGCGTTGATCCATTAATAAGGACAAAATTTTGCTCTTGAGATGCATGATAGGATCCGATTGCACCATCTCCTGTCAAACCTGAATCTGATGAGTGTCTGATGAAGGAAAATCCAATTAACTTTGTCATATTCTTTGATCATATCCAACTTTATAATCATTGCTTCTTGGTTAGCTTTTGTTACTGAGTGAATGATCTCATGAGCAATCAAGGCACCCTCTGAGGTCTCATTTCCCAGAACAAAACCCCCTGCTGTTGAGAAATGATTTTGGGGAGCAGCTTCGCCAATCTAAGAGCTATTGCTTTTGTGACAATTTTATAAATGATGTTGCAAAGTGAGATTGGTCGGAAATCTGAAAAGGAGTAAGGGCAATCCACCTTGGGGATCAAACAAATGTGTGTCGTATTAAATTGTTTAAGCATTTTACAGCTCCTTCTAGACTCCTCTACCACTCTCCAAATGTCTTCACCTATGAATGCCCAACATTTCTGGAAAAAGAGAGTCGTGAATCCACCTAGCCCTGGAGCTTTATCTGGTTGCATGGAGAAAACCACTAGCTTGATTTCTAGGAGGGAAAAAGGTTTGAGTCGATCTGCATTGTTTTGATGAGAAATCAAGGGCGAGATATGTTGCAGGACAAATAGATCATCCTGGGAAAGATCTGCATTATTATCCCCTGCTACTTTTGAAAATAAGGTGGAGAAGAAATTGACCCCCTCATTACGGATGCCTTCTTGATTAGTGATAAGATTACCTAAGGAGTCATGGATCTGGGACAAGAGATTATAAGCCCTTCTCATTTTCAGAGAGGAATGAAAAAATTTAGTGTTTCGGTCACCCTCTTGTAGCCAAAACTCACGAGATTTTTGCTTCCATAAAATCTCTTCCCTCTGAAGGATTTCTTCCAACTCTTCATTTTTCTTCTTTTGGGTTTTGTAAGTTTGATCACTGATACCATGTTTGATAATGTCTTCATTTAACTTCTTGATGTCTTCGTCAATTTGTGCCTTGTGCACAAAGCTATTTTTAAAAGCTGCTTTGTTCCAATATTTGATTTTCATCTTGATCCATTGCATTTTCCTTGCAAATTGGTACATTCTGGAGCCTATGAAAAAAGGTGCATCCTTCCACCATTATTCTAGATGAGGTAAGATTGAAGAATCTCTAAGCCACATCTGTTGGAACTTAAAATAGTTCTTGGATTTCTGAATCCATGGCTTTTGGTCTATGGAGACTTGAATGGGAAAGTGGTCTGATCCCGTAAGGGGAAGAATTTCTGTTGGTGGTTTGCCAAATCTGGTTAGCCAAATGGGATTGACAAAGAATCTGTCTAGCCTTTATGCAATGTGAGAGAAACCCTGCCTTCTGTTTGTCCAAGTAACATTTCCATTCAAAGGGATGCAGTCTATTAGTGCATTATTTGAGATGAAATCATTAGTCTTGCATTACTTTCAAGGGAGGGACTATACCACCCAATTTGTCCTTAAGAGAGGTGATAGCATTAAAATCTGCCGCCTTTACCACTAGGATCTCAGGGAAGTTTGCCAAGGACTGTGATATTGAATCCCATAATAGCTTCTTTCCCATGGTCGTGGTAGGTCCATATACTAAAATTAAATGGAATGAAATGTCAAACATCGTGACTTCCACCTGAATAAAATTTTCCTTGATTAAGACTGGTTTTATTTGTACACTTTTCTCCTTCCATAAGATTGCTAAGCCCGCAGAGGCCCCCATAGCTTGGGAAGACACAAACTTCTATAGTTTCCACTTCGTAAAGGGAGCTTCTGAGAATTTGGTTTGTTGGATCAAAATGATGTCTGCCTCTAATTTCTCTAACTGAGATTTCACGAGATGTCTCTTGTTAGGGGCATTTAGGCCCCTAACATTCCTGGAGAGGAGCTTCATTTGTGGCCCCGTGAGCTACACACTCTCCTCGGGTGTAATTTCTCTTCTAAGGTTGACTGAGTCCCTACTTGAATGTCACGTCTAGTCTGTTTGGCAAGCTTTAACTTCTTTGGTCACTTTGCCTTTTATCTTTTTAGGGATCTCCATTTTCTGGGAGTGTGTCTAAAGAATGGAGGAGGAAGGGGGAAGTTCCTGAATCACAGAGTGTCATCAGATCCAAGAAGTCCAAGAGCATCGTCCTGAATTGCCAAAGGGGGAAGGACACCAAGAGGCAATGTTACAATCTAAGAGCACTTCGAAGGCCTACTGAACGAGCACCGGATTTTGCTTGGGACAATAGAGTGGAGCGATAGGGAGGTAAGTAAAAAAGAGGACAAGATCCATCTAAATTGGCAGCCTCTTCTTATGGGACTTTACTTGCATCTCAAATCAGCCTTGTCTCTATTAAAGGGTGAAACAGGGAAATTGTTAGGCCTCGACTCAACCCGATCCAATAACTTAAGAAGCGAGTGGAATAATCTAGGAGCCAAGAGAGGTAGAGATTGAGATTCTTCCTCAATAAATTGATAGCATAACTTAACAAGTTGAGACTCAATAATGTCATCTAGTGACCCTAGCAAAAAATCTTGTTTGAATTCCATAACAAGATTCATGTTCTTGAGTAATGTAGTGGACTGAAGGATTGGAACTTCCTGAGAGTTAACTTTTTTGGTCTGAGAGAAAACTCCATATGAATGTAAGACAATAAGTATACAATAAAACAAGAGTACCTTTGGTTGCAATGTTCGGCTTAGATGAAGAATAGGAAGAGAAGGTAGAGTGCTTGCTGACGAATCCTTGTTAAGGCTGCTCCATTTGCTACACTCAGATGGTTTTGAGCAGAAGTCCTCACACACCATAATATCATGTTGGACAGAATTTGAGCATTGAGAGGTAAGGTGACCTAGGAGGTGGTTGTGCTTGGTCACCAAAACTGGATCATCCACATTTACCTCTTGACTGAAAGAACCAAACTTTGATTCGATGGAGATTCTGGAAGGGGTTGGTTTTGATAGATCAATCAAAACACAGACCCTTACTGTCGTTTCTGTGTGATCAAAAGGGACTAAGTCATGCTTTATGAAGATACCAAGTTGATTTGCCATGGCTTCTACCAACTCCAAGTCTCTGTACTCTAGAGGTAGAGATGGGAAAGAAAACCATCTTGGGACAAATTTGATGGCTGTAGATTTTGGGTTGAAGTTGGGCAGCCACGCAATGGTGGATATACCAATACCTTCACAAAACCAGTCCTATTTTTGTGAATCTTGTCACGGGCAGCTTTGGCTTCAAACATTGCAATAAAAAAACCTACCCCTTGATCGATGAAGAAAATGTTTGATAACCTAGACCATTCCTCATAAGCCCATTTGCGAAGGATATTGATGCTGATGGGATCTGAGTCTAGTTTTCATATCAGTGTTGTATCCCTGAGGATTTTAATCTAGGGGCTTAGTGCTTCTTCGGGAAAAGTGATCTTGTAAGAACCTTGAGAATATCCTCTACCCACGTTAGACGGCTTCAGTGTAGTAGCTCTCTACCAAAGGTTATTCGGTTAGTTGAGTGCCCAAATTTTGAGGGTCTCTGCTCTAGTGTTTATGTCCCCATTATGGTGGGAAAAAAATTCCTTTCTTCTTGCTACATTCTTTTTGCCCATTTGATCTGATCCTGATTTCTGTGGTTTGAAGATAGATCCGAGGGGAATATAGTTGGGGTAAGAGGGAAAACCCTGTTTTCTCATCTTTATCTCCCCAAAAGTCATCACTAGCCTTGGCCTGAGCGAATGTAGCTAATTAGAGCTTCTAGATGGGGGATAGAGAGGCTAGGTTGATAGGGCCTTGGATGAATTCTAGATCATCCACAATCTACTTTCCCTTCACTAACTCTTTAGTTTCTATTGCCATCGGAATAGCTTCAACCTTTACTTCAACTTCCTCCTTCTCAGCTTCCTTCTCATCATTGGCCTTAGGTGGTTCATCATCTTTCACAATAGTGTCTACCGAAGGATTCTGAGTATCCCCAACTACATCATCTCCATCCCTCTCTTCTTCTCCTTACTTGTTCATTGCATCCTCATTTCCGGTATCTTCTGAAACATTCACATATGCATGATTATTTGCTTGCTCATTTGAAACAAAAGGAGTATCATCCTTTGTTTTCTCTTTTGGATCATCCTGAGTTTTCTCAGGGACAACATCATATTGATTTTGTAGCCAAATTTTCCTTAAAATTGTCTTAGTGTCCTGTATAAATTCATCTTTATTTCCAATCTTTATCTTATTTACCCTCGTCTTACTCTGAAACTCATTCTTAGCTAACTTAAAAATTCTAGCTATCTCCTCCTTAGAAATCACTAAGCATAAATTAACTAATACACATTCTCTTAATCTCTCATCTTCCTTATTAGCCGTTAGTCTCCTTGCATCCAAAATTTCATACAAACTCTTGGATATCTCTGACATTCTCTCAATTAGAGCTTTACAATATACATTCAAGTATTCTACAATGGCTTCCTCTAATGATCTTCTACAATTAGCATCAAAATTATCATACCACTCTTTCAAAGGCTTTAGATTACCATTATTTACTACTTCATTAACAATTTCTTTCAAGGACATAAGAGGTTTAACTTCAAGTTTTCCTTTCTTTATTACCTCATCAATTTCAGATGATTTAGGTTTGTTACTGGATTTTGTTCCACTAGATGGTTTCTCCTTTGTGACTTTGGTTGCCTTAGCTTCTTTGGCCTTCACTTCCTTCTCTGCTTCATCTAATTCAGTTTATTCATCATGCATAGTAACAAATCTTATTGTCTTTCTCTTCTCTCCCTTGCCAGATGATTTGACTGATGATTTTGCAGGACTAAAGAAGGAGCAATACTTGTTGATTGCCTTGTCTTAAGCTCAACAACTTCCAGTTTAGCTTTTTTAAACATCTGCTCTTCTGATAAGATATTTATTTTTCTTGCCTCCTAATCCGCTTCCTTTGAAATCCCTATACTCTTTGCATAGGCTTCAAATTCTTTCCTTACCTTCTTTTGGATTTCTGGCCTTTTGAACTACTAGTGCAATTTTAAGTTTTTCTCTGCATAGGTTCCAAACCTCTCCTCAGAGGGATCCAAAGGCTTTCTCAACAAGTGTTGTGCATAGAGTTCCAAAATCTTCTCATCTACTTCATATCCCATAGGCATGATCCATGAAGTCCTTGGTTCAACTACCTCCATCAAGCACTGGTTAGTGTCTACCATGAAATAGATTGTGTATTGATATTTCTCCACAATTGACTTAGGAATTCTTTCCCTCTCATGCATCTCTTTTTGGAAATTCTTAAAGTATCCATAGAGTTTTTCATTCCGGACCTTAGAGTCATTGGAGTTGTACAAGTATTCTTTGATTTGAACTCCTACGGGTCTATCAAAGGCCCATTGGATTGGACCAACTCCTAGAAATTCATTCATAAAGTAGAAGAATAAACATAGGATCAGAGTTTCGTAATTGAATAGATGTTTCTTGTTCTCCTTTATCTTCTTCAAATTTTTCAATAGCTCACTCCAAAGCAGTTCACAAAGGTTATACTTCTTATCTTCCCTTATCATTTCATATGTAACATAGATTGCTATTTTGGAAACACAATTTTCCCTGCTAGAATAGTAGACATTGTACCCAAGTACCATTGAGGCAAATTTGACATCATTCTACAGGATATCATTGATAGACATTGCTCTATGATCAAACTTATATTCGGTTGCAATTATAACAATGTCATTCTTTATTACCTTCAATGAGGGCTACTCTTTGGATGAACATAATCCTTTCACAACCCTAATAGCGTTCTTTGTGATCTTGTAGGGCTTATCCAACCACATAAACTCATCATGCATTCATTTCAACACGCACCGGTCCCATTTAGGTTCATCAAACATTGAGAATCTTACATACTGCACGAAACCCTTGTTCTCCAAAACCTAAAATTCTAGTTTAAGCATTAAATTCCCATTAGACAACTAATTATTGTAGAGATTTAATAGGTTAGAGCTTCCCAATTCCTCAATAGGGCAATGAGTGTAAACCCTAACATCCTGAATGTGCAACACTCTATAGGTGACTGATGAAAACACACTCTTCGGGTCATTTTCCATGGAGATAAATGGATGGCTTTTGAAATCAGGTCGGGATCTCTCCATGATATCAATAACCAATGGGGTATCACTACCAGATGCAACCATTTCAACAATTTTAAATTTCAAACTAAGGAGTTTCACTGATATATACCTTTACTAGTGGATTCGGACTTCGCTTTGGAAATCAGTTTGATGCTTGATCTTTCTTGTCAATCTTCTCTCATAGCTCTTCAAACACTTCACCTTGAATGCAAAGTGACAAATCAAGTGATTAAGCCACTTTTTATCCTTTGCATACCTAACTTTTTATTGTAATAAATGCACTTTGCTCTAATACTTTTGAATACTCTGTATCTTCAAGAATTCCTTTTCGAATCTTTAAATCTTCTTATATTCTTCCATAAATCCTTCAGAAAGGTTAGTCATCATCAAATTTAGCTTTTGCAACCTGCCAAACTTAGGCATAGATCTCAAACAGGGGGTTTGTAAGATTTTTATAATAACTCCCCCAAGGCCGGATGCCTTCACTTAGTTACTGGATATAATTCCAACACTGGAATCAGGTACAGATCCACTTCCTGCATCATTATCACTCTTCTTCACCCATGTCTTCTTCATCTGATCTCTAATCTCTTCAACTTTTAGTTTTCCTTTCTCATCTTCCTTCAAACTCTTGTTCTCGTCTTCCGGACCCTTCCTATTCACATTTTTTATTTTGAAATATTTGGCAATGTGTCTAGATTTGTTGCAAGCATAACATACAACATTTCCTTGTCTAGGCATGAAATTCATCTGATTTCCTCTTGTTCTGCATTGATTAGCAACATGTCCAAACCTACCATATACATAACATCTTACATTTCTCCTGTTCTGAAAGTTGTTCATCACACTTTTGCATTCATTTGACTTATGACCATACTTGTTGCATTTAGAACATTGACCAGAGAAAGATAGACCACTATTATTCATCCTATTTCTGCATTGACTAGCCATATGACCAAATTTATTGCAAACAAAACAGTTACCATTGAACTTATGATCACAAGGTTGCCTTATTGGAGGCTTTCTTGAATTGTTCTTTTGATGTGATGATTTGGTATTGCCTTGACCAGATCTGGAGCTTTCACCTTTCTCAAATCCAAGACCTCTTGTGTTATTAGAATTCTTCTGGCTTTCAAGCATCTCATCAAATATGGCTGAACTGATTCTGAACTTTTCCTTATACTCATTTGCAACTTCAAGATCATATTTAAGAAAAATGATTTGCTTTCCAAGATCTTCCTTGGTTTCATGCAATCACTGCTTCAGTTGATCATTCTCACAATCAATTTTGCAACATTCTTCATATTTGTCTTTCAGGGTATGATTAAGACTCTCTTCATTCTTCTTCCTTGCTTCAATATCCTTGGTCAATTTCATCACAATGGTTTCCATTTCATTCTTCTGAATTTCATTCTCTCTAGCGAGATTCTCGTATTCCTCTATCTTCTCCTTCAAAGCTTGGTCATCAATACTTTGGCTCTCTTTCTCCTTTAGCTTATCAACAAGTTCCTTCCTCTTCTCCCTTGATTTGTTCAACTAATCTTTCAATGACTGAATGAAGTTTTCAGCGTCTCTACAATTTTCTTTCACTCGTCAGACCTCAGCTTGGGCTTGATCAAGATCCTCAAGTGCCACAATAAGCTATTGTTGAATAATTTCAGAATCCATTGATTCACCTTCTTGGATCCTCCTCAAGTTGTTAGGCTTGTTTCGAGGGACTAGGCTTTGATACCAATTGTTGGAATCAAGGAACACTGAGTGGGGGGGGGGGGTGAATCAGTGTTCTACAATTTTTAACATTCTTAATCTGATACTTCAACCACTTAATACAAATGAATAAAAGAAAGATTACAATCCTAGAAGGCTCACTACCTTACAAACTATTTACAAATGATAATTAGAATGTTTAAACTGATAAATAGCATCTATAAACACCAAATTACAGTTCTAGTTAAGCACAAAGTACTCTACTATGCTACACTACTCTGTTCTTCTATTCAACTAAATTCAGGAGCACAAATCCTTTACTTCCAAATGTGAAAATGCGCAAAATCTCTCACAAATGTTTTCCACACAACCACTGATATAAAAAATGATCCTATCAATTGCTCTTTTATATTTACAACATTATATTATCTCTCCTTCATGTCAGCCCAAAAGCACATAACACACAAGTGAAATGTGTATATCAAGTCGGCTCAATCCGAACTCAAATGCATATGCAGACCAAAAAAAATTGTCTACATGCTTCCCACATGTCAGCTAATTATCCTCAAGCACAATCAAAACCACCAAAATTACTTTGCACGATCCGCACAACGAATATCCACACGCTACTGCTGATGAACACTATTCTAACCAAAAACCTGTATACCGGACCTTCCAACTTACTTAAGATTCATCACCGGAGGCCACAAACAAGGAATAAGGTAGATTACACATCCACAATTCTTTCCAGAGATCTGCAACACCAAATATCCAATGAAAATGAAATTCCAACCAAATTACTATACACTCTGTTGGATGTCCTGTTCTATCTCACCGGACCTCTCCAAAACTCAATCTATCTTCCGGTATGAACAAATTATGAACTGTGGATGGGATAACTAACATCAGTTGCCATGAATGACAACATCTTATCATCTCTGTAGTGTTTCTTGCCAACAATAGAACATTATTTGGATAATTTTGTTAGTGTACCTTTCCTTCCTTGCATCTCTAGACCTCTTATTATTTGCATATAATAACAATTCTACTAGGTTATCTTTATATTTAAATATTTATCTTGTCTAATTACATTAGAATTTACATTTAAATTAGGAAGGAAATCAAACTCAAGTTATGATAATCACTCCATGTTAGTTCCTTTTTGACACATAATATTTTATATTATGTGCAATCTAAATTTAAGAATTCCTACCAATATAAAATATAGACTAAAATAGGTACTTTAAGAAAAGTTCATTTAAGTGCATGTAAACATGTAATAATGAAATAAAGTCCATGAAATATTTAAATATAGTCCATGGAATACGAAAATAAAGTCCATGAAATACTAAAATAAAGTGCATAAACAAGTAATACTGAAACAAAGTCCATGAAATATGTAGTGAAACATCTAGTCATAGTCAACATATAAAGAAATGTAGTTCATAGTTCATGTGAAATATCTATATTTCCTATCATTACTAAAATCAAGACTCCTCTTCAATCCATGTGAACTAGATGGACCTATCTCATGTTGTACAAGAGAAATAAACTTGAAATCAAATAAAATTAAAAAAATTCTCTATGCGCACGTATGATTTAAATTTGATTTTATTAAATTAAATCTTCAAAATCCTGAAATTTAATTTTTTTTCTAGACTAGAAATGCATATATTATCGTATAAAATTGGTCATCTCCTCCCACAATTTGTTGTCTAAGTGGTATAACTATTAAATCAAGACCAAAATCCATAATTGCTAATTCCTATAGGGTGAAATAAAGCATGTATGTAAATTAGGTTAATAAATATTTACCAAAACATATTTAACCATTAAAAGACCTACAAATTTCATAGAAAATTCACAAAATTTTATGACTTGAAATGATGTGGATGACTTGTAAAATTGTCCTTGATTAGTAGCCTAATCAATACATATCCTAATAGTGGTATCAGTCTGGAAACATATCAATATATAAATTCAATTAATGAACTTAAAATTTTAAAATATCAAAGTACAAATTTAGTATAATTTTTGAAAATACATACCAGGGATGGCTCCTGTATAACAATTGATGGTGGAGAATGGTGTAGTCACTGACTAGGAGGGACCTCAAAGAGATTAGTCCAAACCGGTCAGCAAGATTAAAAACAACAGAAAGATAGGGACACGATGGACGCAATGAAGAACAGATTGAATTATATCATGATAATTGATTACAATTAACTGGTAACAATCGAGTTACAGAAACTGGGTCATAGGCCTGCTACAATGTGCTCAAAATACAAAATATGTCACAACCGGGACCTCAAATCTTAAGATGTATCTTGATGCACCAAGTGGTATCAGAGCAATCTTTCATTCTAGAGATTGTGTTGTAAAAGTAATTTTTTTGTAGGGTGACGGACTGCGGATCCCACTTGTAGCTGCAAAGAACTGGCGTGAAGATGGCGCAAAGAGGAACTAGGAATGGTGGAGTGTGTGGGAATGCAGACCTTGCTGTGATGGAAATGTTGTGAGGAATAGCAGATCGATTGGAAGCCGTTGAGACAAGCCAGAGAAGAGGCCAACATATTGAAGATGTAAGCGAAGATGAAGGAGAAGAAGCCCCGACAACACAAGTAAATCCACTGGCGATCGATCCGGATGAAGAGAGGTTTTTGAGGGTTTTGAGTAGGGTGAATACTAAACCTCATTTTACCCCACCGGAATATGATGGAAAGTTGGATTCAGATGAATTGATAGATTGGATCTTAGAGATGGAGAAATATTTTGATTTTGAAAACACTCCAGAAGAAAGGAAGGTGAAATATGCCTATACCCGGTTGAAAGGTCATGCATCTCTTTGGTGGGAGAATTTGCAAGTTGATAGACATATAAGAGGTAAAGAGAAGATCAAAACATGGGATTGTACAGTTGTGAAGTTAAATTCAAAGTTTATGCCAACTGATTATCAAGTGAATCTATTTCGGAAGTTGCAGAATTTGAGATAAGAGGAATCTAGTGTGAAGGAGTACACCGAAGCATTTTACAAGTTGAATATCAGATCCGAACATGTTGATGATGAAGTTGAACAAGTTGCAAGATATTTAAATGGATTGCGGGTGTCTATACAAGATGAACTCAATTTGATCAAATTATAGAGTGTTGAAGAGGCTTACCAGTATGCCTTGAAGGGAGAAGAGAAGCTGAACAAAAGACATGAGCAAAGGTAGAGAGGTAGAGGTGGAAGATTTACCGGAGAAAGATTTCAAGGAGGAAGAGGATATACCAGAGGAAGAGGTACCTGTATAGATCTAAAGAAGGAAAATGAAGTAAGCAAAGATGGTAATTTATACCAGAAAGATGATAGAAATTTCCACCAGAGAAGAGAACATGATGGCTACCGGAATGAGAATTTTGGAAAAGATGACAGAAGACAAGACAAGAGAGTGTTTAGAGGAACTTTCTTTAAGTGTGGAGGAGAAGAACATTGTGCTTTCAAGTGTAAGAAGACAAAGAATACCATAAGAACAAAAGTGGTGGAAGAAAACCCCAGTGGATCATATAATAAACTAAAAGATGGAGAATTGTTGATGATGAGGAGATATTTGTGTTATACCGGGAGAGATGAAGAGCCCTTGTAGCGAAAGAATTTGTTCAAGACCAGATGTAAGGTATCTGATAAGTGTTGTAAAGTTGTTATTTATAATGGTAGTTCAGATAATCTTGTTTAAGAAGAGATGGTGAATACGTTGAATTTGGAAAGATTGAAACACCCTAAGCCTTATTAGATAGCATGGACTTAGGATGAACATAAGTTGTTAGTAAGTGAGCATGTTTTAGCAGACCTGTGACCTGGTTTTTGTAACTCGGTTGTTACCAGTTGATTGTAATCAATTCTCATGATATAATTCAATTTGTTCTCCATTGCCTCCATCATGTCCCTATGTTTTTGTTGTGTTTACTCTTGCTGACCGGTCTGGACTGATCTCTTTGAGGTCCCTCCTAGCCGGTGACTGCACTAGAGAAGCACCCGCCACACCCTTTGGTTGGTTGGACATGGAAGTCACATGACCTCCCTCTAGTAGAAAAAAATTTCACATGTGCAATTGAATTAAATTTGTCAATTAAATTGAATTATTGTAGTGTCTTAAATTGTATTCCCTATACATACCCACTTAGGTCGCACTTTAGCATTCTAGCCTTTCATGCTCTGATTATGCTTGATTTTTCTCACACAAAAATCAAATTGGTACTCCTCATTTTCTTCTTTGTTGTTTGGTCCTTTTTTCAACCTTGATAGGTTGGAAAAGGGTGCCCAAAACACCCTTTTTCTTGGACAATGAAACCCCAAGCACCCTTGTTAGGCCAAAAGGGCCCAATTTTGGACCCTTAAATCATCAAAAAATGTAGGTGGGAATTATTTTCTCGTGTCAGCGTTCTTTGTAAATTCAAACACGTTTCATGAGGTGGGGTATAAAAGCAAGCCTTTCCCCCTCATTTGAGACATCATCCATCCACATATATATTACATCTCTCCACTTAATTATTCAAATTCACGTGAGCAAGCAATCAAGCATTATCAAGGCAATGAAGGAGAGGTCAAGTACTCAAATTTCAAGTATTCAAGATGGCAGTCATGATCAAGTTCTCATGAAGACATTCTACATTCCTACATGTCAATATCAACCTTTATATGAAGAATTTAACTCAAAGGAGACTCATAAAAGTATAACATTCCAATTCAACATTTCAATTTTAGATATAGCCTCTAACCTTTTAAGGCACACTTTCAATTTTAATTTCAATTCAATAATAGGGTTGTTTCCAAGCCTGGGGTTTGACCCACACAAACCCCTATCAATAAAACCACATTCTTGTTGTGTACGTGTAGGTGATAGATTCAGGAGACAAGTATAGATTCAGAAAGATCAGATACTGGTACACTAACTAGCTTTTGCAGAGATGAAAAAACAAGGACAAGGTTGTCCAAGCACCATTTTCTGACACTTTTTTGATGAAACTTCAGGGAAATGCTTAGAACAACATCCTAATCCTGGAAACATTTGTTGTCCGCATTTGAGTCCAAATTTTAGACACAAGTTCCTCTCTACTTCCTATTACTAGATCTGTACTTTATGTTTGCATGTCTGATATGAGACTATCTATGCATGCTAATTCTTGTCAATTTCACATCTTTATCCCTAGGTCTTGCATTGAATTTACATTCTTTCCATAGTTAATTTTCAACTCAATTCAATGGTTATTGAATTCACCTTGTGTTGAGTCCTTTCAATCATATTTATGATTGAGCCAAGTGGATCCATTCTCCTTCTAAATGTAATAATTGGAAATAGGCTTATTTACTAGTTTGCATACATAAACTTGTGAACCCTATTTCCCGTTATACCTAGGATTTTTTAGATGAAACTTTAAATTAGAACTAGATACATATGGTTCTAGGGTCAATATATTAGTTTAACCTATAAGGTGTGCTGATTTGTACAACTTTTGAGACAAATGGGCTCAACCATTTATAGATGCTATTGTGGACCCACTCATCTAAAATAAACAATATATATATATATATATATATATATATATATATATATATATATATATATATATATATATATATAACACAAACAGAGTTGACATTAAAAGTGTAATCATATGAACAATTGAATAGGAAACATTTAAATTGTTAACAATAGGTCACATTACAATATTATTAGATTTTTTTAACTACGTACATATGCATATTGATTAATCTATTTTATTTAACTAAAATAATTAATTTAAATCTAATTTCTTTAGTGATATTAACTTTTAGAATTTAATGTCGATTATTGTGTGCACAAATTTGGAGGACATAAACATGGATTCAACTAGATTTTCTTGGAATAAAAAATTAATATATTAATGTCAAAGGAAGAAAGCCAAACTTAAATCCCATGATGAGGTAATGGAGCTATTAATGCTCGCAATATTAAATTCCTAGAGGAGTGGTGGATAATGTCTTGCCTACTTACCAAGATCAACTAGTTGTTGGACCTAATAAAATTATTAATTTTTGGTAAGTCTAGGATTGTACAAGTTTGTGATTTTCATAGAAGAGAGTTCCATTCTTGGATGATTCAATAATATAAAGAATTTTAAAATCCTTAACTACCTAAATTGATAAGTACTGCGAGTATTATTTTTTCAAAATAATTGTGTTTTAATTCACATGGAGAGTAAAATCTAAATTTCCTCAATATTTGTAGTTGAACGTAATTCCAAGATCTCTAGGATCATTTCCCATATATTGTGAACTATTTTCATTTTTGTGGTTAGAAGAAGTCCTAGTTATGAGAAATTAAAATTAAAATTGTGAGTGCATACTTATGGTCTTAATTATAAACTCATTTTCTATGTATACTTTAATATTGTAATTGAATTGCTAGTATGACTTGTGCACATGAAAGTTTCTTGTATATGATTTTTCATTGATTTTTATGATTCATTTATTTTCACACTCGTGGCTTAATTATAAACACCAAGTCTCATTATTTTCCTTAGAGGATAACATAGATCGTGATTTACACTATGAATCTAGTCACTACATGGTTTGGTTTAATAGAGATTCATATAACTTGGTAAGGTCATTATGTGATTATTATATGCAAAAGACACTCTTTCAACTTGTCCTTCTTCCTTTCATTTTCACCCTTTTGATTTTTTTTTGTTAGAATAGGTTTAGTTTATTAGTAGATCTAGGTTTCTTTATTTTGAGCCTCATTGCAATACATTTTGTTCTCCTAAGATACATACTTAAACCATTAGATATATGTGATTTTTATATTCTTCCTTATCAACCAACATGTCCCTTGTGTGTTGACTTATATCTCACCTTGGTAAATCTTTCTCAATAGACTTAATCATTTAGCTAGAAATATTGAAGAATTCATTTATTTCAAGATAGTATAAACCTTGGTGTGTTTTGACCCATCGATAGAGGAATGAAATTGATAAACTAAGAGAATGGGGAGAACATAGACAATTTTGGGGATGGTGGATGAGGTGGATGAGCATGAGGTGATAATAGGAAAAGTAACAATGAGACTAGTGGGATGAGAATTAGATAGTAAGAGGAACATAAATAGTGGGATGAATACAAGAAGTAGGTATAGGGAGAGGATTAGTGGAATGATTGACAAACATGTGGTATATACCTAAAGTGGATTTAGGCTTCTCAAGTCCTCCTCTCTTATTATTTTGTACTTGTTTCTATTCCTCTTATACATATATTGTAAATGTAGATTTAATCATTTGAATAAATTGATTTTTCTCATGTTAGGTTGTTTATATTTTATTTTCTCTATTATTTTACATTGGTTAAACTATGATTTGTAGGGTTTATAGTTTTGTACATTGTTTAGGATTTACATTTTACAATTTTGTGTCAATTTTAGGGTTCTTTTGTTGGCAATATGGAGGAACTGATTATGTGTTGCATTGATGTTTGTCATTGATGTCAACACTAGCTTGCTTGGTTGTCTACCGGGTTTTGGTAGAGTGGTTGGACGTTGATGATGATCAAGAGATTTGCCTTCCATATATTTTGATTGGTGGAATTGGTTTGGTTCGGTCATTCATGTTATTCATGTGCGTATCACATTCAGTTCGTTCAGGACTTGGTGATTCAAAATATATCATATGTTCTAGTAAGCCTTTTGGTTACCTGTAAGGGTTTTACCGACAGAGCTTTGTTGAAGATCTTTTGATGGACTTGATAAGTGGTGTTGGTACGACTTCTAGAAGGTTCTTATGATGCTGATGGTTATCATGTTCATGTTCGAGTTGATCAGTGGTGTTGCATTTGGCTTATGGAGACCTATTTTAGATCTGGTGCTATTCTGTTAGGTTATGGACCAGTTTGTGTAACGTGTTGATGGATGCTCCCGATGCATTATTGGTTGGATTTATTCAATGAATAATGCTGTTTTGTTCTCAGGCCGACTTGGGTTATCATTGGTTTGTGGGTTTAAGTAATGGATTTATTGTGTTATCTTTTAGGTGGCCGACCTAATTGTTCAGGTCTTAGGTTCATATAAATATGATGTAAGATCTCTTTGTAGATTGTGGCTATGGGTTATGGGATTATCTATGTGCGAATAAAGTTGTAATCATATGCAGAGGTCTTGGTCAATCATAGGTGATCGAATTGGGTTTGTGCAAGAGGTTTAAGACCTCCGATATTGATCTTAACTAAAACTATACTCAGGCATAGGAGATGCTATTCTTCCAGTTCACTCTTATTTTTGGATTGTAGTCTGGATATCTTTTTTAGTCAGTGAGGATCCTTTGTGATGAGCAGTGCACTCTAGGCCATTGGACTTCTTGTTGATGAATACTAAGAGGGGGGGGGGTGAATTAGTATACCAAAAAACACTGCACTTAAACACTTAAACAGTCTAAAGATAAACTGGTAAAACAATTTAATAGACAGACCGGTTATCACACATGCAAACCAAAATGTAAATAAAGCATTCACCCACAAAAGCAATACAACCATAACACAAGATATTTGACATGGAAACCCAAATGGGAAAAACCATGGTGAGATGGAACTCACAAGTCACTATCTGCAGAATAGAAACTAGACCGGTTAAGGTCAGACTGGTTAAGGTCTTACAATGTTCTTCACCAGAATAGATCCTATTAGGAATCTCAATCTCTGTTAGGAGATAAGTCTGATCAAGGACTACCTTGCTAGAGGATTTCAGATTCACAGAGGTGAACCACCTTGTTAGAGGATTTTACAAAAGGCTTTTGGGCCTACCTGGTTAAGGGCTACAGACTTGTCAAAGATGTGAGTAATCAACAAGTGTTTGATCTATCTAATAGCACAGATTGCTCGGTTAGATCCTTGATAGCTCGTTCTTAATGCACTCCTGCATTACTTCAGTCTTCTACACATTCATATTCTTTCCAGCTCCTCAACCACCTTAAACCCTAGCAACAACATAAACCCTTTCGACAACAACCTAAAAACCCTAGACATGATGTCCTTTTAAAGGAATCTGATTTCATGTCGGTCCAATAGGATTATATTTCAATTTACTAGGTTCAATGAATCTAGACATACTCAGTAACACAACACAAAAAGCACTGCCAGTGTGTCGGCACCGTCAAACAATCGGTGGATTGGTAACTCATCACAAAATGTCGGTTGGTAACTCATCACAAAGTATTACCAGTTCATACAAAATACCAGTTGCCGGTTTATCAAAAATGAAGACTGGTAAGAATGTGTTATGTCTCTTTGCTCCCTCGTACTGCTTGGTATCCATGAATCGCTTGGGGTTGACATGCCGCTTTAGACCGGTAAACACATTCTGCAAAACATCAATAGTCTAAAGACTATAATACAACATATCGGTTGGAACAAACACCAGTTGTGCTCTAACGCATACATATAAAGAGGATCTTAATGCAAGTGTGTGTCCATCAATGACAATCACAACATGAACATCAAGAATGCCAACAATCTCCCCCTTTGGCATTGATGGCAACACTTAGGAAAATAAAATTTTGACATCTAAGTGTTTTACAACAAAAACATGCCATTAGCAAAATTGCTCCCCCTAAGCATATACACTATCCCTTAATCCATACAATGTATAGCAATTTTACATACAAAGCATAAACATTGAGATATCAGAGCATATAGCATATATCAAAGCATATAGCAAAATTTTAAGTACCAGATACTTCTCCCCTATACTTCTCTAGACTAGAATACTTCTCCCCCTTTGCCAACAATGACAAAGTACTGCTAAACAACCCTGTTTCCATTTGATATATAAAAATAATAAAGGTTTATGACAATAAGGAATAGTACTTGTCAAAAACAAATTTATGGTCTTGCAAGAATTGCTTCATTGATAGAGACCAAGACTCAAGTAGGGAGGTGGCCACTTCTTTCTTGGTTTGCATCTGGGAGACCTATTCTTCCATGGCATCAACTGTGCTCATCTCCTATGTAACTGTCAAGGCATCTAGGTTCAGATAACACTTCTGAAGAATTTTCAGACATGGAAGTAAAACCAGTTGTAGCTCCTACAAATCTCTAGACCGTGTGTTGATCTCTTGCTCCATTTTGGCCGACTGGATATGAAACCGGTGAATGGTTTGCCCATAAGTTTCAAAGGAATCATAAGGTGGCTTGAATATGCTCAAGTAAGACTGTAAGTCTATTTGAAGCTTTTGCTTCTGAGCTAGAACATCATCATAGAACAGATGGGGTTGGTAGATTTTGCTAAGTAGCAAATTGCCCTCGTCCAAAGTGTCCCTTATATCCTTTTGGTCTTTCTGTAGTTCAGACCGGAGCTCATTCAACTTCTTTACCAGAGCAATGTTAAGAGCTTTTTGATGCTCTTTCTTGACATTTGCCTCTGCTGCTTCTTCTAGGCTCTGCACCTGATCATCCACTATTGTGCATAGTAGCTTAAGCTTTGCTAGTGATGATTCAGTGTTGGGAAGATTTGTATCGGGTATCAAACTGGTAAGTGTGTCCATAGACGCTTGAATTATATCCTGCTCCTTCTTCCTTCAAATGATTTCAAGGCACTCTTGAGCAACCTTGATGCTTTGCATTAGCTCCAGTTCACTTGCAGACTAGAGATCTATAGGACTAGAGAGGTCAGTCAGTTTGGCTTGACTCCCGGTTGCCTTCGGAGTCTCCATCTGGGTGCTCTTCACCGCTTCTCCTGCCTTGTCCTCTTTCACTTTCTTCTTCTCCGCTTCTCTCCTCTTCTCTGCTTCCTTGTCCTCCTCAGCGTTTTTCTTTTCTTCTTCCTTCTTCTTCTCTTGTTCCTTATCTTCTTTTTCCTTCTTCTTCCTCTCCGTGTCCTTCTTTTTCTCCTGTTCCTTATCCTCCTCTTCTTTCTTTTTCTTTTCATCTTCTTGCATCTTTTTCTCCTCTTCATCCTTCTTCTGCTTCTCCTCTTCATCTTTCTTCTTCTTCTCCTCTTCATTTTTCTTCTTTTTATCCTCTTCATCTTTTTTCTTTTTCTCGTCCTCATCCTTCTTCTTCTTCTCTTCTTCATCTTTCTTCTTCTTTTCCTCTTCATCTTTCTTCTTTTTCTCTTCTTCCTTCTTCTTCTGCTTCTTTTCATCCTTTTTCCTTTGCTCTGCCTCTTCCTTTGCCACTTCCTATCTGTCCTCGGCTTGCTTATCAGCCGGTTTAGCCTGTTGCTTCTATCCTATTGCCTCAGATGGTGTTTCCTGAGTATCATCCTCAACGTCCAGAGCATCGACATCAATGGTGTCGATTGGTTCAACGGCTGGATTGCCTTCATCATCAAATACCTCGTCCGGTTTGGATATAGCCGGTTCTTCTTTTTCTTGCCGGTTGGCCAGATGTGCTTTGTGAGTCTGGACAACAGTTTGCATAAACAAATGGGTGTCTTTTTCGACATCAGCAACTCTACCTTCTAACAGCCAGAGTCTTCTTTTTCTAGTGAAGAAGAGTCCTTTATTTAGATCAATAGCATCATATAATTCAGAATTTGATAGGTTGGGAGAGTATTGTGCAAAAACCTTCTCTCTAATTTCCTGTTCTTTCTCTACGGAAATGTGCCATCTATTATCTAAAGACATATATAAAGAATCCGGTGTCTGAGACTTAATCTCTGAGGGTGACCGATCATTATTACACAGATACTGAATTATTTCCTTTTCAACTGCTTCCTTTTCATCCTCATTGAAGTCATCAAAAAACTCAAGTAAATCATTTAACACTTTTCTCCTAATATTCTTTATTGTTCTTTGACAATGTGTTAAAGGTTTATAGGAGGAGATATCTATATTTATCGGTGTAGAAGACGCCAGTTCATTCTTGGTCTTCTTCTTTGCTTGACGTGTTTTCTTTGGCTTTTCCTCAGACACAATTTTCTCTGAGTCTGGAGAGGTGTTCCTTGTCTTCCTCTTTCTCTGGAACACTTTAGCTAGTGCAGCTTTTGGTTTCTTCTTAGCCAGTGATTGCTTGGTCACTTTTGGAGTTGTAGTAGTAACCGGTGCTGATGCTGCAGGCACTGCCTTTGCCTTCTTCACTGCCAGTTCTTTCTCTTTCACTGTTGGTGGTTCCTCAGCAGGTGCCAATTCTCTTCACCTTAGGATCAAGCAGTGAGGCAATAAGGGTAGAGGCATACCCTTCTAGCATGTCGTACATCACCTCATAGCCTATTGGCTCCACTTCTTCCTATCTGGGCTCAATAGCCTCCATTATGCATTGATCCACCTTGATGGTGAAACAGATGTCATCTTCATATTTCTTGATGATATCACCTGAGATCCTCATCCTTTGGCTCATTTTTCATCTGAACTCATCAAAATACTTGTTCAAAACTTCAGGATAACCGATTCCCACTGCTTGCAAACTTTCCTTTATCTGTTTGGTAACCGGTTGGTCCGCAGACCACTGAATGTCTCCCACTCCTGGGAAGTATCCTTGAAAGTAACAGAACAACCCAACCAGTAGTTGTCCAAACTTGAACCTTAGTGTGTTGCCTTGTTTGATCGACTTCAAATTTAACAGGAGTTGCCTCTGCATGCCGGTGCACAGATCGAATGATGCATCCTCCTTTATCATCCGGTAAGTAGCATTTACCGCTACAGCAGATACAGAGTTGATTTTGCTGGCAGAGAATGTCTAGTAGCCTATCACCATGCAGGCATACTTAACCGGATCATCCTTGATTAAATTTACAGTCATGCCCCGTGAGTCGCTCACTGAACTAGTGAGCCTGGACATTTTAGACTTGCTAACCATCCTTAGGGCTGGTACTTCCCCTGTATTACAGAAACCGGTGACTCCATGAATTTCCTGCTGCGTGATATCATGCGTCCTCTCCAGGTACATTTTGTCACCATGGACTCTGCTCAAAATTATCCTGATATGATCCTCTGTAAAGCCTTCCAGGAAGTATACAACATTATGGAGTTTCTTATTCTCCAAGATACTATACTCTGGTTTGATTTTCTTATCCTTTCCACAAAAAAGACCTAGTTGGGAGTGGATGGCTAGAGACCCTAGGTCCTCAATCTTGCAATCTATGTAGTCAGAAATTCCCTCTTCTACTATCACTCTAGCTGGAACTTGTGATAGGGCATTATACTTTGACTTCCATTGAATAAAACTTTCAAACTCAATAGATGCACTAGAACTGGTATGAGATGCGGAAGTCATTGTATAAATTTTAAGAACTTGAGAAATACCTTTTAAAACACGTGAATTTAGGGCTTTCCGATTCTCCTTCACTCCTCACTTTGTCGGTAGCTAAATCACCGCTTTGTATTCTGTACTTGACAATTTTCTATTTGAATTTGAATCTCCTTTGTAGTTTCTCAATTTCTCCAAATCTCTGCTCAAATCACCTTTTCGTCGCTCTACTCTTTGAAAAACTTTTCTTCGCTCAAAAACTGATAGTGAGAAATGATATCAAAAATGCTTTTAAATATAGTCCTCACCTACCGTCATTAATGATCCTCCATTAAGGCATAAACCCTAATTTACTTTTTTACTGTTTCTAGTCTTTTGTCAAGCAACAGGTATCACATATCGGTTAAGGTTTTTTGCCGGTATAAACCGGGGGTTCGAAAACATTTTGCCATTTGCTCCCCCTAAGCCTTTTGAAGCTTAGTTTGCTGGTTCTGATATTTCCACACTAGGTGTAGAAATCGGTTCCTCTTGTAACACCACTGGTTTCCTCTTCCAAGTTTTGTTCATGTCCATTTGAACTGTTTCAACATCAATTCTTCCATCCGGAGTGACCGGTATATCATTAGATATACTCTTTCTGCTTCTGCAGAATCTTGCAATGTGACCCGGTTTGTTGTAGTGATAGTAAACCAATCCAAGTTCTCTCCAAGGTCCATTGTTCTAGTTTCCATTCTTCCTTCTACATGTTGCAACAGTGTGACCATGACCATGACATACCATACAGTTTGCTCTCCATTCGGTTGCCGCTTGATAGCCACCGCTTCTTGGCTGATGATTGAAGACATTAAACCGGTTGTGATTCCAGTTCACAAAAAGTTCAGGACCAACTCCTTGGGTCCTCTAAGGATATCTTCTAGTGTCATTTATGATAGACCTACATTCAAATGCTCTATGCCCATACTTGTTGCATGCATAACAGTTACCATTGAATCTATAGGATCTAGGCTTATCATTTAGGAAATAAGGAAAATTGTTGTAAGCCTTACTCCTACACACATTAGTAGTTTGTCCTTCTTTAAGACAGTTGAAAAAAATAGGTTTAAACTTTTGCTTACCTTTTCCTTTGAATTTCGGTTGCTTCTTTGATGCTTCAACATTTGTACTAGAGGTCTCACCTTCCTCATGACCGGAATAACCAAGTCCATTGGTATTCTTGACTGGTTTGGTAGATTCAAGCTTTTGCTCTAGCTTGACAGTACTTTTGTTGAACTTAGCAAGTATTTCCTTTGACTCAGAGAGTTCTTTGGAAATAGCAGCATTTGTTTCCAACAGGTTTTCATTCTCAGAGATGGCAATGTTTAGTTCTCCTTGCATGTCTTCCTTTTCCACCTTGCTTGCATAGAGTTGAGCATTTAGGGCACTCATCTCTTGTTTCAACTTGGAGATCTCAAAATCTCTTTCTTTCACTAGGTCTTCAGTTTTTCTCCAGTTCTCAAGCTCTTGACACATCTGGATAGTCAGTCCTTCCAACTCCTTTCTCAGGTTGGAGTTTGATTCATTCAGCTTATTTACTTCTACAATTAGGGCTTCCATATCTGCTTCATCTGCAGAACTATTTTCAGATAGCTCCATCAGCTTTTCTGCATGTTCTCTCCTTTTTTCTTGAGATGCCTTGTATTTGACCATAAGATCATCATAGGCTTGCTCAGACTAAGTGAGTCGTTGAGTAAGTTCCCTCAAGGTGTATTCCCCCATATCTCTTTCCAAGTGGTTAAACTTATAGAAAGGTAGGTTCTGATACCAATTGATGAATACTAAGAAGGGGGGTGAATTAGTATACCGAAAAACACTACACTTAAATAGTCTAAAGATAAACCTGTAAAACAATTTAACAGACAGACTGGTTATCACACATGCAAACCAAAATGCAAATAAAGCATTCACCCACAAAAGCAATACAACCATAACATAAGATATTTGACGTGGAAACCCAAATGGGAAAAACCACGGTGAGATGGAACTCACAAGTCACTATCTGCAGAATAGAAACCAGGCCGGTTAAGGTCAAGCCGGTTAAGGTCTTACAATGTTCTTCACTAGAACAGATCCTGTTAGGAATCTCAATCTCTGTTACGAGATAAGTCTGATCAAGGACTACCTTGCTAGAGGATTTTAGATTCACAGAGGTTAACCACCTTGTTAGAGGATTTTACAAAAGGCTTTTGGGCCTACCCGGTTAAGGGCTACAGACTTGTCAAAGATGTGAGTAATCAACAAGTGTTTGATCTATCTAATAGCACAGATTGCTCAGTTAGATCCTTGATAACTCGCTCTTAATGCACTCCTGCATTACTTCAGTCTTCTACACATTCATATTCTTTTTAGCTCCTCAACCACCTTAAACCCTAGCAACAACATAAACCCTTTCGACAACAACCTAAAAACCCTAGACATGATGTCCTTTTAAAGGAATCTGATTTCATGTCGGTCCAATAGGATTACATTTCAATTTCCTAGGTTCAATGAATCTAGACATACTCAGTAACACGACACAAAAAGCACCGCCAATGTGTTGGCATCGTCAAACAATCGGTGGATTGGTAACTCATCACAAAATGCCGGTTGGTAACTCATCATAGAGTGTTACCAGTTCATATAAAATACTGGTTGCCGGTTTATCAAAAATGAAGACTGGTAAGAATGTGTTATGCCGCTTTGCTCCCTCGTACCGCTTGGTATCCACGAACCGCTTGGGGTTGACATGCCGCTTTAGACCGGTAAACACATTCTGCAAAACATCAATAATCTAAAGACTATAATACAACATACTAGTTGGAACAAACACCAGTTGTGCTCTAACTCATACATATAAAGAGGATCTTAATGCAAGTGTATGTCCATCAATGACAATCACAACATGAACATCAAGAATGCCAACACTTGCATGTGTAGGCCCCTTATTGTAATCACATACTTACTGTAGAAGTATTATCTGACCATGGATAGGCTTCCCACCGTGGTTTTTCCCTTTACTGGGTTTTCTACGGACAAATATTGGTGTTATGTGTTGTGGATGCATGGTATTCAGTTTATGGTTTTGTTTGTACTTAATTGATATATTTTCTATTCTGGTGTTTGGTTTATGCATTCTGGTTTTAAGGTTTTGTGTGCTTAAAGTTTCATAATCTGTTGACAACTAATTCACCCCCCCTCTCAGTTATCTACCGGTTATCCTAACATCTTTTATGTTTTTTAATTATCAATTTCATTTACAAATCATATAATTAAAAAATACTAAAATTTTAAATCAAAACTTGAAAAACCCTAATATCTAAACGTAAACTCAAATCAAGCAAAAATGCATTAAAAATAGTAAGAAACCCTACCTAGAGGTGTAGTTAGTTGATGAGGTTGGTGGAAGGAGGTGATAGGTGGATGACAACACAACAAACCATGTATCCATTAATCTAGTCGCCATCTTTGATGCTTGTTGGTAAAAATGAATTCACAACCTTTTTTTTAAAATAATTTTTGGAAATAGGATGATTTGGCATAGAGAAGGGGACAAGATTCTCCCTTGAAGGGTGAGCAACATTAGAACTAGTCACCTGAAGAAATTTATTTTCAACAACTAAATAGAAGTACAGGGACCATAGGGGAGGCACTAGTAGCAAAATGATTTGCCACACCATTGAGAGTAATAATAGAGCAACTAGGAAGAGGGTTCTAAATAACCCTAAGACCACTAGTAGGAGGTGAACAAACCTTGTGCTTGAGCACAACACAAACATCAAGGTAAAAAATAATAGGCAGTACACTAGGAGAAGATGGTGCATCACTAATAGGCAACCTCATATCTACAAGAAAGAATGCAACAAAGACAAAAGAAATAGCAATAGAAAATGAACTCCTAACAAATGATTCATTAGTAATAGGAAGCACACCCATAAAAAATAAAATAATAGTAGTAGTTGACCAAGAGGCAAATGGTGCACCAACAATAAACACAAAATAACCTTGGATCATTGCAACAAAAAGCGAAAACTAGATGTCACTATTGTATGGGTGGCTAATCAACCACCCAACCACCTTTTAGGTCTAATAAAATTGATTTTCTTATTGAGATCTCTTAGTTAATGTATTATATTTTTATTCATATAGTTATTGAACTTCTCTATGATCCGAGATTTACTATTTTGCTGTTGGAATGCTATCGTTGAACTAAATATGCTATTTCGATAGGCTTTTTAACATTCAATTTAAGTTTCTTATTTTCTCTAACAAGATTATTTTAGGAAATTAGCACCATCTACTTACTTTATTACCTCTTTTAAAAGTTTCCAATCTAAGAAGTAATAGAGAACATAGAAAGGAAGAAATGCGTTGTTGAATCTCACTTAGAAATTCTTTAAAGTAGTATTCGATACAAACATTTAGAACAATTGAATTGAAGAAATTGACAACACATACTCCAAAAAAATGCTAACTAATATTAACTAATTAGTTATTTTAATTCTACTTGTAACACTTTCCTTGAATATATAATTTGTGTGCATTGTCCTTGTTGGAACTCAATCTTGTAATGCAAAGTTTTTCTTGATTCCCTTCACTATTTGTGTCTCGGCCTTAGTTGAATCATTGTTGATAATCAATCTAAGGTCTTGAGTGGGTCCTTGCATCTCAAAACTTGTAGGATATCTAAAAAAAATGTGCTATATGATTTTTAGTAGTTTTCTTAAGTTTGGTAAGTTGTCAAACATGAAAACTTGTGGGGTTTCCCTTCCCATCATATCTTTTTCTTGACCCCTAATTTCACCCCACTTTTTCTTTGTACTTTTCCACTTTTCAAACCTTTCCCTCCTATCATAACATCCATCTAAAGACCAATTTTATTTTATATCTATCAACTCGTCAAACTTCTCCCTCCTCGAGTACCTTCAATAAGGTATGCTTGGCCCTTGACTGTCGATAACTTGAAATTCCCACACTTATTCACAATAACTCATGCCTACCTCCTAAATAGCCCATAATGTCATAAATGAGGTCTTTGGGGCCATGCAACTATCAAAAAGTGATTTCTAAGCATCCAACAACCATTCCCACCAAATGAGAACATTATATATATATATATATATATATATATATATATATATATATATATATATATATATATATATATATATATATAGTATAAAATGTGACAAGAGGATGTTATTGTGAACTAGGGAAGAGGGGCCAATAGTTGAACTTGGTGTTATATTATTTTTATATGTTGGACATGGGCTGACATGTTGTCATTGATGTCAACATATCTGGAGATTGTTGGGAAGTTTTGTTAACATATTCTTTTGTGTATTCCAGTGTTGCATTTTGATGGAATGAGTTGGTTTAGTCTGTGTATTGCAGATGAGATGATGTGGCTTAAAGGGTTTTCAGTATGTTGTCTATAGATGGTTCATTCCCATTTGCAGAAGTCTGCAAGATGATTTGATCGAGTTATGAGATACAGTATTCGAGATGTTATGTAGTTGTTTGTGTTATTCAGTATTCCGGTTTGTGCTCCGTATTGCTTTGGAATTGCTATATCTTTAGTTGCGGATGTGTGGGATGTGTTCTGGACATTGATGTGTGTCCTCGGTTCATGTGATTCATGATTTGGATATCCACAAGAAAATATTTCAGTTTGATAGTCAGTTGTGATGGTATTCTTGAGCTCCAGTAGAGAGATGATGATGATTCTAGTAATTTGAGTTGCTGCGGTTGTTGTGTTGCAATTCACATTGCTTGTAAATGTCTCTAGATTGTGTTTTATGTGTATTGGTGGTCTGCATTGATTTTTGTGTACGTTATTGAAGATTTTCTTTGTCTAGTGGTGTTCTTTGTGTTATGTGACATTCTTGGTAGTTGTAGCATGTTGTGGATGATCGAAGCATGATTATTGGAGGTGTTTCATATTTGCGGTATTGATTTGGTTCTAAGCTATGTCTTAGCCAACATTGTTTTGGTTTGCATGCATTGTTGTAGTATGTGATGATATTATTTTGTTATTTGTATTAAGGGTTTAGTCGACCTTGAAATTGAGGTTGAGGGTTTGTATAAATAAATATAATAATCATGTAAGATGTATGTTTGCAAGTATCTGCATTGTATATGCGAGTGTTTGATCGAGTTGGATGTGTGAAGAAGTGATTTGATTTTTCAAAAGTGTGAAGGAGGAGAGAAGTGTTGGAGAGCAGACTGTGTGCTTAATCGTAATTGTACTCAGGCATATGAAGATGTTATTTTCACAGTTCATGTAATCCAGATTGTTGTCTGAATTCTTTTGTAAGTCAATGAGACTTCCTGTAAGGCAGTGAGCCTTCCCTTAAGGTTGTAGCCTTTCTAGGTTTCTTATTTTGAGCAGTGATCTCTAGGAAATGTGCTTGAATGCATGTGCATTCCCTATTGTAATATTTTCATTTACTCCTAACAAGGTATTATCTCATTGTGGGTAGGTTCCCACCATGGTTTTTCCCTTAACCGGGTTTTCCACGTCAAAAATCTTGGTGTTATGTGTGTTATTGATGTGGATTTGTTTCATGCTATAACTGTTAATTATGAGATTTATTTTGAGGTTTAGGTTGCAGTGAGTTTTTGTGTAAATTGATTCACCCCCCCCCTCAGTTTTGTTGCATTGTTGCCAAAAATATAGTGCTTTTGATTACGAGATTTAGTCTTGAAACATATTTATAATATATTAACAATAATTATCCCACATGTAAATCAATGAATGACCAAACATTTTTCAAGCTGGACCCTTACATGGACATGAGAACTTATAAATATCATATAAACAATCATAAATACATTCATTATTTAATAAATAATTTTTTATTTTATATGATATATCACAGTTATCCATGTGTCATTTATAAAATAAGGTACTCATCTAAATAAGTATTGTTCTTTTGTGGACAAATGTTGTTAAGATTATGTGTACAACTATTGGGGTGGTAATATGCATGTGGTAGAATCATTCATAGTTTAATATATTTGTTCTATGTAAAATATAAAGGTGAGTACAACAAATATCTTGTATTTTATCACAAAATGTGAAAGGATGTCAAAAAGTTTTATGATCATTCAAAGTTGAATATACGTTGTACTTTAAACAAGAATGCATTATTTTTATAACAATAAATAATGTTGTTGATGCTGCTGCTTTTGTCCTTGGGGATTCAACTCACATGTTTCTCCTATTTTGCATCTCTGTTCCACTCCTATCGGACTTGCTCTTGATGTTGTTCCTCTTTAGTAGCCTATTGTTGTTCTACAACAACTCTCTAATGGCGCCTCTCATTGTGTTTTGACGAGGTCCTCCCCGCTTGATCTATCCTTTGATGGGCCTAATAACAATATTGTCTGGATTGTGGTTTGTCCCAGGAAGAAGGGGAAGTCTTCTCCCCTCCCCTAAACCCCTCCTTGTCTAGGTTTAGGGGTCTCCCCCCTTCCTTGATTGGGCAACTAGTTGTTTACTGGTTTGACAGGGTTTTCTTTGGCCTGTTCGACTGCTTTTTTGTGGTTTTCCCCCTATTTTGTTGTCTCTTATTGCCTTTGGGCTATTGTATAAAGGGTGTCAACAGCCTTGTTCTTGCAACTTTCTTAATAAAAAACAATAAATAATATTTTGTGTTAAAGTATTGGGTCATTTGTGTTGGATACAAAGGTTAGCGTTAACAACATTTATGGTTACCAAAAGGTACCGAGATCATTTAGGTTTCATGTTGGTTATATTTTAAATAAGAATATGATGTTTTTCTAACAACAAATAATATCTTTGTGTTCAACTATTAGGGATTCCATGATAAAATTCTAGTCAAATATTTGAAAATTCATTTTAAGAGCACTTCTTACTAGACATGTTGATGTAGAAAGTTGCATTATGAATCAAACCTTGAAACCTTAGCTATTGATAGATAAGAGTCCATATCATATTTCTAAAAAAAATGGGCATTGAAAATTCTCTTGTAATTGCTACACGATCACAAAGTTAACCCACACAACTACTGGGTCCTCTCCCCTAATGTTTAATAACCCACATTGTGTTTCTCATTAATTGGATGTGAAAATTATTGTTAGATCTTTTATATTGATTGAGAGTTAAAATCATGTAATAAAATTAAAAAATTAAGTATTTTTGAAAACAAAACCAATTTATTCCTAATGTGTTTATTGGCAGACTTTAAATTGACAAATGATGGAACAAAATAAATAAAAATAAATGCATTTAACCTTAGAGTTTGACAATAGTTGTATGACCAAATGTAGGTATTTTAATCATAAAATATGATCAAAATTTTATTAAGATTGTATTACAAGAAATGAGAGATTTGGGATAGATCATCAAAACTTTTACATGATTATAATTATGTGTATATGTACTGAATGTTTAATAATCCACATTGTGTTTCTCATTAATTGGGATTTAAAATTATTGTTAGATCTTTTATATTGATTGAGAGTTAAAATCATGTAATAAAATTAAAAAATTAAGTATTTTTCAAAACAAAACCAATTTATTCCTAATGTGTTTATTGGCAGACTTTAAATTGACAAATGATGGAACAAAATAAATTAAAATAAATGCATTTAACCTTAGAGTTTGACAATAGTTGTATGACCAAATGTAGGTATTTTAATCATAAAATATGATCAAAATTTTATTAAGATTGTATTACAAGAAATGAGAGATTTGGGATAGATCATCAAAACTTTTACATGATTATAATTATGTGTATATGTACTGTATATATATTTTTTCAAAAAGTATTTCTTTAGCAACTTTGAATGAATTAGTTGTTGACCATCAAATTTAGACATTGGACAATATAATAAAAAATGTGATGTGTTGTTTCAAAGGATATGAGTAGCTATATTTTGACTTTGATGATTTGTCAGCTATTTAAGAGCATGAGTATTTGTGCAAATCTTTAGTTTTGTTGGGTATGGTTTGATTTTCTATTATTTGTGCAAGTTAGAATATTCTAGGGCGTTTTAGCGATTGTTTGAGGTGGTAGTTGAATTGGTAAGATAATACTTTATTTTATCTCATTGTGATTAATATGGATCATAGGTTATGGTTGTCATATAACCTTATGAGCCTCTACAAAGACATTGAACAAGAACAAGTACTATAATTGACTTGGCTTTGAGAGGCTTATGAAATTGGGACACCACAAGAACAAAGTAGGATTCACAATACTAGTATGCATCAAAAGTAACTGAACTACTCTTGCATCAATATTTGTAATTGGTATTTGGTTCTATATTTGATATGTTTGTTTTAAGTTATGAGTGATACGAGATCCCAACATGCTACTACTAAGGAATTAGATTTGTTTTTGGGTTCAATAAACTGGTTCAATATTTTCCTTCTCTCTTTAATATATAGAAATATTAAAAATATTAATACATTGCGAATTAAGGTACACATATTGGGAATGTTTTTAAAAAAATAAAATATTCTTTTCTCAAATTTAATGACCCATTTAAAGTTTTTTCTAACAAATACATTTCAAAAGTTGTAGAGGGTTTAACATGTTTGAAAATAACTTTTAAAACATTACATAAATCATATTTACATATGGTCATTAATGAAGTTGTCTAATAATAATCATTATTACACCTTATAGAAACTTTTATAGATGACATATAACTAAACTAAGATTTATTATATTAACTTTGATCTTTACCTTGCCTTGATACAATGAAATGTTATAATTAACTATGTGACTTTTTTTCTATTAATGTGAAATTTCTATGGATATGTATGAGAATCAGTTAGTCTTTATAGACTGCATATTTGCATTGTGTATGGTATTCGCCCTATGCTTTTCAAAATTTGTAGGTACCTTGGATTTGTGAGGAATTGTCATTTGATATCAGTCACTATTCTCTGAAAATCTGAGTCATAGTTTGTATCAGTCCGTGAGTAGATCTTGTATAGCATGACATGTGAATAAAGTTGAAATAGTTTTGAGGTGCATCTTATATGATCATTATTCATCCCACTGTAAAGATGGGGTTTGTTGATACTCCAGAGCCTGTCAATCCTAGAGTCACAAAGCACTATACAAGACCACTAATTTTTGTGCATGTCAAGAGGCCAACCTATTCCTCTTGACAAAGTGAATAAAAGTATATGAAGATCAATTCCTCTTATCAAATTATATAAATGTTCAACACTAATCAAATTAATAAATTGCATATAATGTTAAGGTCACTATACAAATATCAATGTATGATGTAAAACACTTTAAAGGACCACTGAATGACTTTTTAAAAGTATTTTTAAATATATGTGAATATATGAATGCTTGTATGTAAAGAAATTCATTACTTGGGTCCACTCAAAAAAGGTCTGAACTCTTCTAAAGAGGAAGAGACAATCATGACAACCAAACCACTTGAAAAGGAAGTGAACGGCAAGGGAGATGAACAACTCATTGCAACAGAAGAAAAGGTTCCTACGTAGCACAATGCAATCTTATCATTGTTCTTAAAATTTTTATTTTATTTCATTTAAAGATAAATTACTTCTGAACAGTCAGAAATAGGAGTTTCGATAATTTGATTGGTATTTTTATTGATTTTTTGTGTAATTCAATTATCGGATTTTTATCAACGGATCTTTAATTTGCTGGTGAAATTGAATGGTTTTTAATGAGTCCACCATAGATCAAACGGATCTTTAATTTGCTGGTGAAATTGAATGGTTTTTAATGAGTCCACCATAGATCAAACGGATCTTTAATTTGCTGGTGAAATTGAATGGTTATTAATGAGTCCACCATAGATCAAACGGATCTTTAATTTGCTGGTGAAATTGAACGGTTTTTAATGAGTTCACCATAGATCAAACGGATCTTTAATTTGCTGGTGAAATTGAATGGTTTTTAATGAGTCCACCATAGATCAAACAGATCTTTAATTTGCTGATGAAATTGAATGGTTTTTAATGAGTCCACCATAGATCAAACGGATCTTTAATTTGCTGGTGAAATTGAATGGTTTTTAATGAGTCCATCATAGATCAGCAAAGAGATTTCAGCCTACAGACTCATGTTCTGAAAGAGCTAATACGATTTTGTGAATAAAAAATCTTCCATAATTTTTTTTTATCAGATTTTATAGATTACTTAATCTTATGAACTTTTATTTCGTTTCAAGATGAATTCGGTAGCATTACTGAAGAAAGAGAACATTTTGGTGTGACTGGTGATTGAACATGCAACATTTTTCTTGTCTGGGTCCACTCCAAAAACGTCCCAACTCATAAAGAGAAAGAAAGAGACTGATCACAAACGAAAAACTCTGAAGGAATTGGACGGTGAATAAGGTAGCAGAGATCACAAGCATTTATATGATTTTTAACGCCATGTCAGATAGTCTGCACAATGCAATCTTTTTTAAGAAATGCCTTTAGAGGAGGGGGGGCACTATGTGGGGTTCAATGGTTTGTTATTCTTCATTGTTATGTAAGACATATACAAAAACAAATATATACTTTAATTAATGGCATGCCATTCATTTTGTTATGAAATGACATATTCAATCTTTTAGGAAAAATGGAAGATAAAACTTGGGAGAATATTTTTGGCTATCTTTGAGTGATTAAATTATAAATTGTTTTTTATTTAATGATCTACATAATTAAAGGGAGTAATGGTTAATAGTGGTGGTGAAGTTTCAGAACAAAATATTCAATCTTAAGAAAGATCGAAGTAAGCGTTGTTGTGGCAATCAAGGTTCAAACTTCTATTGGGCCATTGTGATCGCAGGCTTGTGCCTTTGCTGATCAAATGTGCTTGTGGGTTTGAGCTCAACTTTAATAAATGGGGATGAGGTCTTTATTTATGACCTCACTGGTTCATAGCTCTGGGTCAAAAGCTTTTCACGTGGAACTAGAGGGCATATCATGCAAGCATCACCGGTCATGTTAAAAAGTTTACCAAACACTTAATAGAAAATACTAAAGTAGTGGTTGTGAAGTTTCAAACCAAAATACTCATTCTCAAAAAATATCATAAAGGAAAAAGATACTTTCTTCATAAATTCTTGAAGTACAATAGTAAATTTTGAGTCTCTTTTATTTTTCTTTGCTTTTGAAGAGAGAAAAATGGTGAAAAGTTAATTGTATTTATTAAAACATAAAACACAATAAAACATCAAAACAAGCAACCTTTATACCTTCTTCTCACCCCCTCCAATTGAGCTTGAAGTGGAATTTGCACGCTTGTCTCTGATTGGTTTTGCTCCTTGGTGTTGAGTGATGTGGATTGTTCTGCAAGATACACAACAAGATGATGATGGATAATGGACTAAGTGTGGCTAAATTTTTGCATAATATGGGTATGATGAGTGGTTTCTTGGAGTCAAGTTGACAACATAATAATGTTCATAAGATGGATATGATTATGAAGGGAGGAGACGATTTATAAATTTGAGGGGCCTAAAATAGACGGACAGGATTGAAGGCGGATGAAGGGCTAGGATTGAAAGAAGGCGAGGTGGATTGGAGAGGACAAGTGGGAGATCAAGGAGATCTTGCCATAAAGGAATTTATTGTCTCCACACTTCTCAAGTACATGGGGAAGAGATCCCCAAGTATACTGGGAAGAGGAGAAAGAAATTAAAAATTCCTTGGGAAGGACAAAGGAAATTAAAAATTCCTAGAAGAGAGGGGGCATTGCAAGAATACATGATGCAGGAGCATCCCCGGTTCTTGGCAATCTTGCATCAACCAAAAACATTTCTTTTCAGTTATTTTCTGTTTTGCAGTTTCAACATTTCTTTCTGCATTTTCTTGAATTTTCTCACCGGACCTTGCAGAGCTGGATTTTGTTTGTGAACATGGTCATCTTCCTCATTCCTAAACCACGAGACGTTTGAATCATTTTCTGGCAAGTTATCGCTTTTGGATTCCCTGACAGTTTTCTGGCTTAGAACACCAGAACTGTCTGAACCTATTTTCTATTAGTGTATCTTGTGGATCCTTTCTGTAGCTTGTGGAGCTTTAGTTTGTTGATTCCAATGTTCCTTGGCGTGTGGCTGACCTACCCTTTGATCTGCACTTCATCCTTTGGATTTTCCGAAAAAATCTCTTCGGCAAAGGCCAACCTGGTGGTTTTCATGTTTGATCTTGTTCTTCAGCATATGATCCCTCTTGGGCTGACCCAGATCCCTCTTGATTGTATAAATCAATCTAATTAAGCATCATAATTCATCAAAGACAATATAGAAGACATATCTTTTAAGATTTAGAGGTTTGGAGTTGACCGATTCTATAATTGAGCATGTATGTAGTAGGCCAGTGAGCTGAATCTTGTAATCCAGATGTTACCGGTTATTTGTAATCAATTTTCATGATCTAATTCATTTAGTTCTGCATTGCCTCCATCATATCCTCTTGTTACCATTGTGTTTGCCCTTGCTACCCGGTCTGGATTGATCTCTTTGAGGTCCCTCTTAACTGATGACTTTACCAAGTGGTATCAGAGTGAGATTTCATTCTGGAGATTGTGTTGTCCTGAAATTTTATTGTGGGGTGGCAGATTGTGGATTTGACCTGCAGTTGTAGAGGACTAGCGTGAAGATGGAGTGAAGAGGAAATAGGAATGGTGGAGCGCGTGGGAATGCAGACCCTGCTGTGATGAAAACATTGAGAGGAATTGTAGCCCAGTTAGAATCCGTTGAGACAACTCAGAGAAGAGGCCAACATATTGAATATGTGAGCGAAGATAAAGAAGAAGAAGCACCGATAGAACAAGTAGAAAACCCACTGATGATCGATCTGGATGAAGAGAGGTTCTTGAAGGTTTTGAGTAGGGCGAACACTAAACCAGATTTTATCCCACTGGAGTATGATGGAAAGTTGGATTCAGATGAATTAATGGATTGGATCTTGGAAATGGAGAAGTACTTTGATTTTGAGAACACCGCATAAGAAAGGAAGGTGAAATATGCCTATACTTGGTTGAAAGGTCATGCATCTCTTTGGTGGGAGCATTTGTAGGTTGATAGACATAGAAGAGGCAAAGAGAATATCAAATCATGGGAGTGGATAGTTGCCAAGTTGAAATTGAATTTTATGCTAGCTAATTACCAAGTAAATCTATTCCAAAAGTTACAAAATTTTAAGTAGAAAGAATCTAGTGTGAAGGAGTATACCAAAGCATTCTACAAGTTGGATATCAAATCTAGACATGTCGATGATGAGGATGAACAAGTTGTGAGATATTTGAATGGATTGCAGATGTCTATACAAGATGAACTCAATTTGATCAAGTTGCAGAGAAGTTGAACAAAAGATATCAGCAGAGATAGAGAGGTAGAGGTGGAAGGTTTAACAGAGGAAGATTTCAAGGAGGCAGGGGATATTCTGGAGGAAGAGGAACCTGTACAGATCAGAATAGGGACAAGGAAGTAAGAAAAGAAGGTAACTCATATTGGAAGGACGACATAAATTTCTATTAGAGAAGAGAACTTGATGGCTACCAGAATGAAATTTTTGTAAAAGATGACGGAAGACAAGTTAAGAGAGTGCTTAGAGGAACTTGCTTTAAGTGTGGAGGAGAGGGACATCATGCTTTTGAATGCAAGAAGATAGAGAATACTGTGAGAACAACCTTGGTAGAAGAAAGCTCCACTGACATAGTTAAGACAAGGAAATCCAATAAAGGACAACCCAACCTTACAGCTTAACACATAAACCATGCAAAATATACTATTAACTGATAACAGAACAACAACAAGAACAACCGGTAACAACACATAACACATAACCAGTAAATAACTTGAACAAATCTTATTACAGTCTGAAGAATTACACATGCCACATGTTGGATTGCAGTCCAAGATATAAATAATGCTTACAATACAATTACAAGATCTGTAGATCATCCACACATCATATCGGCTTCCATAAATAGTCTGTCGGTTATACCCTAATCTGAACCTCAGCCTTCCGGCCTCAATCCAACCGGATTAGAACCTTGTCAGATCTACATCTTCGCTCGATCTCAAAACCCTCTCTTCTATCTTTTGACTTCTATCTTCTCAAATGATTCACCAACTTCCATTTATACCGTCCGCAAATAATTAAAACTTAATCAAGTTGGCCCAAAGACCAACCGGTTCGTGCAACGGTAACATGTCGACTCAAATCACTAAGAACAAACACAAAAACATAAAATGATGTGTGGACCTTCAAGAATACTGGCCAAGGCCCAAAGCAATATCTTCAATGATCTGCAAGTCATGGAGGTCAACTGCAACTCGATCCAACTTCGCTCAACACATTGGCAGACTAATTGGTAAGAACATATCAATCGTGCCAAAACCGGAATCCACATCTCATCGGAAATAAAGCCAAATGATATGAAACTCGAACATGATAAGGACCGCAAACACAAGGGAATAAACTAAAAACCACAATGCTAAACACTCAAACAAGAAGAAATGCCATGATCTCAAGCAATTCCACTGAAAACTGCTCAATTGGTAAGAGCTAGACTAGTGCTCCTGCATCAAACTCTCAGGGTTAATTGGAAAGTGAGTCCCATCACTTGAGCTGGTTCGATGATCTATCAGAAGGTACTTGCAACTCCCTCAGGGGGTTCGACGATTTGACTACAGCTTCCAGTTGCCTCTCCACGGTGATCTATCGATCCAAACTTCAACTTGCCTCAATCGACGATCTGCTCATGTCTCCACCCACCAACTGCCTCAAGCTCAAGCTCTAGGATCGACGTCTACCTGCCAACCTTTCTCTACCTCACATTCGGCAATTTGAACAAGTCCACAAGTTGCCTCATTTTTCTCTCCAACCAACCAGTGCACAAACAACACTTTGTCCAACAACAGGTTCACAAACCATCTCTGATACCATTTGACGCAGTCAAGGCAGTGAAATCCAATGAAGGAAAACCCAACCTTGTAGCTTAACGCATAAACAATGCAAAATATACTAGTAACCGGTAACAAAACAACAACAAGGACAACCGGTAACAACACATAACACATAATCGGTAAACAAATTGAATAAATCTTATTAGAGTCTTAAGAATTACACATGCCACATGCTGGATTGCAGTCCAAGATACAAATAATGCTTACAACACAATTACAAGATCCGCAGATCATCCACACATCATACCGACTTGCAGAAACAGTATGTCGGTTCTACCCTAATCCAAACCTCAACCTTTCGGCCTCAGTCCAACCAGATCAGAACCTCGCCGGATCTACATCTTCTCTCAATCTCAAAACTCTCTCTTCTATCTTCTCAAATGATTCACCAACTTCCATTTATACTGTTCACAAATAATTACAACTCAATCAAGTTGGCCCAAAGGCCAACTAGTTTGTGCAATGGTAACATGTCGACTCAAATCACTAAGAACAAACACAAAGACATAAAACGATGTGTGGACCTACAAGAATACTGGCCAAGGCCCAAAGTAACATCTCCAATGATCCGCAAGTCACAAAGGTCAACCACAACCCGATCCAACTTTTCTCAACACACTGCCAAACTAACCGGTAAGAACATATCAACCAAGCCAAAACCAGAATCCACATCTCACCATAAACAAAGAAAATGCTATGAATATCGGACACGATAAGGACCATGAACACAAGATAATAAACCCAAAACCACAACGCTAAACACTCAAACAAGAAGAAATGCCATGATCTCAAGCAATTCCATTGAAAACTGCTCAATTGGTAAGAACTAGACCGATGCTCCCGCATCACCCACCAAATCAGCTAACAAACTAGAAGATGGAGAACTATTGATGATGAGGAGAGCTTTGTGTCATACCGAAGAGGATGAAGAGCCCTTGCAAAAGAGAAATTTGTTCAAGACTAAATGTAAGGTATCCGGTAAGTGTTGTTAAATAATCATTGATAGTGGTAGTTCGGATAATCTTGTTTCAGAAGAAATGGTGAATAAATTGCAGTTGGAAAGATTGAAACACCCCAAGCCTTATCAGATAGCATGGATTGAAGATGATCATAAGTTGTTAGTAAGTGAGAAATTCTTGGTGAAATTGAAAATTAGAAATTATCATGACGAAGTTTTGTGTGATATTATGCCTATGGATATTCGTCACCTTTTGTTGGGTAGATCTTGGCAGTTTGATAGTGTTAGGATAACCGGTGAACAAATGAGAGGGGGGGGGGGTGAATCAGTTGTTAATAGATTATAACTTTTAATCCACAAAATGACCTTAAACAAATCAAGTACCGGTAAAGCACATGCAGATGCCAGTAGGAACAGATACCGGTAAACAATACAACTTAATAATTAACCAGATAATCAATGTAAAGCAACCATACCACATCACACCATGATTTGTATGTGGAAAAATTGGAAAGGGAAAACCCATGTGGGAAACCTACCCACAGTCAGATGATACTTCTGCAGAAAGTATGTGTTACAATGAGGGGCCTGCACTTGCAGGAAGGCACACTGCCTAGAGCGTACTGCTCATTACAAAAGAGTCTCACTGACTATAGAGAGGCTATACCCTTCTCAAGATAAATGGACAACAATCCAATAGAGTGAACTACTGGAAATAGCATCTAATATGCCTGATTACAGTCCCGGTTAAGCTTAATGTCGGAGGACTAAATCCTCTTTTCCAACTCAATCACCAATGATCGACCAACTCCTCTACCTGAATGATATTACAATATTCACACATTACATTCCTTGACCATGACCTTTCCAATAGCCATGATAGTTTACAAAGAGTTTCTACCTCTTATTTATACAAACCCTAAGGCCTAAACCGATTAGGTCGGCCACCTAAAGATATTACAATAAGATCATTACATTACAATGATATGCCACGTTGGCTTAAGACCAAAACAATAATAACAAATCCATAAATCATCTTGAATCATCCAGGTAACGTGTAGAGTACATGCTAGCATGATACCGATCCATAACCTAGATAGGTACTAGACCTATTCTGGGTCCACCATGCTAAAGCAAAGTCTTCAAGCATTTGAAGCACGATCAATGAACATCTTTAGCATCCTGAAATCCATGAAGAAGCTGCACTAGCACCAATTATGCATCCTATCACAATTCCTCAATGAAAGCTTTGTCAGTAAAGCATTAAACTAGGGCCGGTAAGGGTCTACTAGAGTATATGATAGCATCCGATTACCAAGCCAATACCAACTGACCAAAACAATCTCATGGAGCATATAACACATGAAATCCAATATACTTCATTGATCCAAACATGTCGGAAGTGTCCAACAAACAATTTATTTTGCCGGTAACACTAGATCTTCTACTGGTAACCAGTCTGATGATAACCAATCATAACAACTAGTGTTGACATCAATGACAAAACATCAATGCAACACATAATCAATTCATCCATAGTGCCAACAGATAGATAGGCAATACATGATGGGAGAAATAACATATACACTATTGTAGCAAACAAAATGAAACAAACCTTGTTACCCTTGGAGGAGCCTTTGAAGAGTGAAGTCTGTACGAATGCTAGAATCTATTTGGTGGATGGAAGGAAATTCTTGGATGGAATAAGACATGAGAATGTGTGTTTTCCCTTAGTTCCTTAGAACACTGAGAACCTAGAACATGAAGAAGAACAACTAGAGGAGGTAAAAGAATTACTGACAGAGTATGATGACATCATTTCAGATAATGTGCTTGATGGATTACCACTTGTGAGGAGCATCAGTCATTGCATGGACTTGTTTCCCAGAGCTAGTTTTCCTAACAAAGTTGTACACCGAAAGAGAATGAAGAGTTGAATAGACAAGTGTAGGAATTGTTGAAGAAAGGTTTGATCAGAGAAAGTTTGAGTCCTTGTGCAGTACCAGTAGTGTTACCACCTAAGAAGAATGGAGAATGGAGGATGTGTACCGATTCCAAAGCAATAAGCAAGATCACAGTGAAGTACCGGTTTTCTTTACTTAGGATGGATGACATAATGTATTGTTTGAGTGGAGTCAAATACTACACAAAGATAGACTTGAAGAGTGGATATAATCAGATCAGAATTAGAGAAGGAGATGAGTGGAAGACAACATTCAAGACAAATGAGGGATTGTATGAATGGTTGGTGATTACTTTTGGGTTGACTAATGCACCAAGTGATGACATGATGAATCAATAAGGATTTGGATAACTACTGAGGGGGGGGGGTGAATCCGTAGATAGAAAAAAAACTAAACTTTCACCAAACTCAAAACCCACTCATAAATCAATCATTGAACTAACTGGTTCAAACACTGAACTACAAAATTCAACTACACTGTCAAGTATACCGGTTGACTAATATACCAAAATAACAATATAATAGATCTAAAAAACCATTTAACCAAAACATCAAACTTCTTTACTAACAATAGTAAAAGCACATTTTAGATTACTGCTAGTCATCTTAACATATCTAAGTGGATTTACCAGTTAAACAAATTAACCATATCAAAACATAAATATTTAATAAGTTCTTGTTCAACATCCTCCTTTTCACTATCATTGAAATCATCAAAATATTCTTTTAAATCATCAAGAACTTTCCTTCTAATATTATTTATGGTCCTTTGACAATGTGTCATAGGCTTGTAAGAGGAAATATCTATATTTACCGGTATAGAGGTTGCTGGTACATTACTGGTTGACTTCATCTTCTTGCTTGATTGCCTTGTCTTCTTCATTTCTACCTCTGGTTCAGTGCCTTCTAAATTCGGTGAGTTATTCCTGGTTTTCCTCTTCCTTTCGAATACCTTTGGCGGAATAGCCTCCGGTTTCTTTTTAGCCGATGACCTCTTGGTCACTTTAGGACTGACAACAAATGTAACCGGTGCCGATGGCACTGCTTTACTCTTTTTCTTCTTTGGTACCTCAATAGGTTTGATCCTCTTAGAGTAAGTATCGGTCCTCTTCTTCTTAGGATCCAATGGTGAAGCAAGTAGGGTAGAGACATACCCTGTCCATATATCATTTACCACTTCATAGCCCATAGGCTCAACTACATCTTCTCTGGGTTCGACTGCTTCCATTATGCAGTGATATGTTTTGATTATGAAACAGATGTCATCTTCATATTTCTTAACTAGATCACCAAATATTCTCATTCTCTGGTTCATCTTTAGTTTGAACTCATCAAAATACCTGTTCAGAGTCTCTGGATATGTAGTTCCCATTACTTGCAGGCTCTCCTTTATTTTTTTGGAAACTGGTAGGTCACTCGACCATTGAACATCACCGACTCCAGGAAAATATCCTTGAAAGTAGAAAAATAAACCGACAAGCAGTTGACCAAACTTAAACCTCCGAGTTTTGTACAATTTGATCGACTTCGGGTTCTCCATGAGTTGTTTTCCCATGCAGGTAAATAAGTCACATTCTGCATTCTCCTTGATCATCCTATAAGCGACATGCACCGCAGCTGTAGGAATAGAATTCATTCTGCTAGCATAAAATACTCTATACCCGATTACCATGCATGCATATTTCACCAAGTCATCTTTAATTGTGTTAACAGTCATTGCTCATTGGTCACTCACAAAACTGGTGAGCTCTATCATTTTGGTTTTGGTGATCTTGCGAAGAATAGGGACTTCCCCAACATTGCAGAAATCAGTCATGACATGAATTTCCTCTGGTGTAATATCATGGGTTCGCTCAAGGTACATCTTATCACCATGAACCCTACTAAGGATAATCCTAATGTGTTATTTTGTAAATTCCTCAAGAAAATATACTGCATTGTGTAATTTCTTCTTCTCTATTATGCTGTATTTAGGTTTGATCTTCTTATCATCTCCATAGAATAGATTCAGCTGAGAGTGAATCACTAGAGACCCTAGGTCTTCTAGTTTGCAATCAATATATCCTAAAACATCACCTTCGAAAATGACTCTGGCAGGAATTTGAGATAGGGCATTATATTTCATCTTCTTTTTAAGAAACTCAAGTGATTCCTCAGGTTCAGTAGAACTAGAAGGGATTTTAGATGCAGAATTCCAAATGATAAGAATGTTTCAATGAGAAATACCTTCACACTCTGAACTAGGGTTTGCCGATGTCGAGCACAACACACTTCTTTAGAAGCTTGTTTACCACTTTGACTTCCACATGGATAGCTTGAAGTGGTTGCGAAATCTTGTGCAAGATTCCTTTCTGAATTCTTTCGAATGCAAGATGAATCGCTCTAGTTGCCCCACTCAAGCTAGAAAAATTCTTCTCTGAAAATGGGTAAGTAAAAATGACAACAAAAGTCACTTTTAAACATGCTCCCACCTACCATAATAAATGCATCACCATTAGGGCTCAAACCCTAATTTTACCTTTTACTACTTCATTTCTTCTGTCGGTTGAAAGGTAACAAATACTGATAAAGGTACTTTACTGATATACTCTGGGGGTTTGAAACATTTTTACCGATATGTTCCCCCTAAGATTTTCGAAGCTCAGTTTGCCGGTTCAGGGGCCTCCTCACTGGGTGCGGAAACTGGTACATCTTGTGGCTTCTCTTCCGATTTATTTTTCCAAGTTTTATCCATATCTACCTGAACTGTTTCAAAATCAATCTTCCCTTCTAGGTTGATCGGTATGTCTCCCGATGGATTCTTTCTCAGTTTGCATGCTCTGGAAGTGTGTCCTGGTTTGTTGCAATGATAGCATACCATTCCAGATGTTCTCCATGGTCCGGTGTTCACATTTCCATTCTTCCTTATGCATGTTGCAGTAGTGTGACCACTACCATGATAGATCAAATAGGTTTCTCTCCAACTGGTTGTCGCTCCATAACCATTTGACCGGTGGTCATAGGTTCTGTACCGGTTTGGGTTCCGGTTCATAGGAAGCTCCAGGACAACTCCTTTAGATCTTGGTGCATAACTTCCAAAGTTGTTCATAACTGACCTGCACTCAAAATCTCTATGCCCAAACTTGTTGCATGCATAACAGTGACCATTAAATCTACCAAATCTAGCCACATTGTTTTGTATGTAAGGAAATTTATTGTAAGCCTTGCTCCTACATACATTGGCAGTATGTCCTTCCTTAAGATAGTTAAAGAAAACATGTTTAAACTTTTGCTTACCTTTACTCTTGCTGTTGTTCTTAGGTGCCGATTGCTTATTTGGTGCATCACTCTTGGTTCCAGAGAAACCAAGTCCAGTGGTATCCTTTGGTGGCTTCACCGATTCGAGCTTTTGTTACAACTTAGCAGCACTCCGGTTGACGTTTGCAAGTATCTCCTTTGATTCAGAAAGTTCATTGGAAAGAGCATCATTGGTTTTCATCAAGGTTTCATTGTGAGAGATAGCAGCATTTAGGTATGCTTGTATTTCTTCTTTCTCTTCATTACCCTCTTGCAGATAAGCGGTGATGATTCCAATCTCTTGTTTCAACTTAGATATCTCACGCTCCTTGTCCTTCACTAAATATTCAGCTTTTCTTCTATTTTCTAGCTACTGACTCATCCTGATAGTCATTCCTTCCAACTCCCTCCTTAGGTTAGTTTTGGATTCATTTAGTTTCTCCACTTCTCGAACTAGGGCCTCCATGTCTGCTTCATCAGAAGAGCTGTTTTCAGTAAATTCCAACAATTGCTCAGCAAGTTCTCTTCTCTTGGCTAAAGAGGCTTTATACTTGATTTTGAGTTCATCATAGGCTCTCTCAGACTCAGTAAGACAGTGAGTGAGTTTCCTCATGTTGTATTCCCCCATATCTCCTTCCAAGTGGTTAGACTTATAGAAAGGTAGGCTTTGATACCAATTGATGAATACTAAGAGGGGGGGGGGGTGAATTAGTATACCCAAAAACTTAAATAAACTCTTAAGCAGTTTAACTATAGACCGGTGTAGCAGATTAAACAATAAATCGGTTAAAACACAAACAAGCCATATAGCAAATAAAGCATTCAGCCATAGAAGCACAATCACCATAACACAAGATGTTTTGACGTGGAAACCCAAATGGGAAAAACCACGGTGAGTAAAACTCACAAGTCAACTATCTATAGAATAGTAACCAGACCGGTTAAGGCCTTACAACGTTCTTCACCAGAATATATCCTGTTAGGAATCCAGATCTCAGTTAGGAGATAAGTCCTGTTAAAGAATACCATGTTAGAGGATTTCAGATCCACAATTGTGAACCACCTTGTTAGAGGATTTACAATAGGCTTGACTGGGCCTACCCGATTGAGGGTTTTAGACTTGTTGAAGATATTAGTAATCAACAAGTGAATGATCTAGACAGTAGCACATAATGCTTGATTAGATCCTTGACAACTCTCTGTTAATGCATTCCAACATTACTTCAATCTTCTATATTTTGCACTCTCAATCTCTGTCGTGAGATACCTTTTCTCGCACAGACCTAATCTTCTCTCCAGCACTCACACACATCAACTTTAAAACCTTAGACATGATGTCCTCATATAGGAACCTGATTTCATGTTGGTCTAATAAGATTAGAATACAATTTCCTAGGTATTGTGCATCTAGACATATTTGGTAACACAACATAGAAACACCGCCAAAGTGTCGGTGGATGATAACTCATCACACATTACAATTATACAAGTTTAACATAATATACCGATTATCGGTTAACAAATGAAGACTGGAAAACTGGAACATAGTGTTCCAATTAAAAGATGGGGTCTTCATTCCGCTTGAGGTCTTCATACCGCTTGGGGTCTTCGGTCATGCTTTGACCGATAAGCATCTTCTGCAAAACACCGATAGTCTTCAACAAAAAAAGACTATACATTTAATGACATACAATACCAGTTGGAACAACTACCGGTTGAGAATAACTCATACATCAAATAAGTGTGTGTCTATCAATGAAAATCACAACTAAACATCATCAAAATACCAACAATGCTTTTCCAAAATATTCTGGTGTATCGCCTAAGTAGTGTAGATCATTTGTTTTAAGTTTTCTCCATCCCCTTTTCTCTCCCAATTGTATGAAGAGCTGGCTTCTCAAACTCAGAGGTCATTCAGTGAGTTTTGTGCAAAAGGTCCCCCATCACTGAATTTCCCATAAGGTTGTTAGCATTTAAGGTAAAATTAAGAGTCAACATCTACAATGTTGAAGATTAGTGAAATGTCCACATCTTCTAGTAATTCTACTTCATAGGCAATTTTGGAGTCAAACTTTCAAATGATCTTGCAAAGCCAAAACTTCTTCATCTTCAGCTTATTATATGTGCCTACCAATAATCTCTCCTTCTAGAGATACACCATGACTTCATCCCGACTTTAGATTATCTTTTGTCTTTGCTTAGTGGTTGCTATCTCCTTATATTGGTTGTTCATGATCTGAAGGTGTTTCTTGACCTCCCAGTTTTTATATACTCTACAAACTCCTCTACTTACACACTCTTTTTTTTGCACGCTCTTAGCCTAGAGTTAGGTCACTCCCCTAGGATACAACCCGATAATGATTTGAAATGGTATTTTTCTAGGACTTCAGTTCACTGAGTTGTTGAATGCAAACTCACCTTTTGGCAAGATAATGTCCCAATTCTCAATTTTATCTCCTACCAAGCCTATAAGAAAATTCCCCAAGCTTATGTTTACTGTCTTAGTTTGTCCATCAATCTATGGGTGAAATGTCAAGATGAACTTCAGGTTTATTTGCATCTTCTTCCATAGTTTCCTCCAAATGTTTCTGGTAAACTTGGTGTCTCAATCTAAGACAACTCTCTTCGAGGTATCACGTGCAACCTCACCACCTGTCTAAAGAATAATTTAGCCATATGAACCGCATTGTGATTCTTTTTATAGGAAATGACGTGCACCTTTTTAGAGAATCAATCCACCACCAAAAATATGGAGGCATGTCCCCTTTGAGTCCTCAACAACCCCAACACAAATTCCATATTGTATCCTCCCAAGGTCTTTCTAGAATTAGAAGAGGTTAATATAATCCAGTATTTTGGCTAGTCCCTTTAGATACTTGACAAGTCCTAGACTTCATACTTTTGGACATCCTTGTAGATTTATCACCATCAAAGTCTAACTCTCAAAACACCTATGAAATTGTACCAAGGAGAACCCAATCTAATAATTAATTTTAGCATCATAAATATCTCATAAAAATATGTATTCCCTCAAGGTTTCACCTCTTGACACGTCTAGATGCTCACACAATCACACCCCAAATATCAAGCACCTACAAGTGATCAAACAAGTACACAACTCTCCATACCTATCAAATTAATAAAATAACAATACCACTATGTATTAGATTGAACATGCTCTCCAATGCCTATTCAAAATAAAAAATCTGATTATGTATGCAAACGTTATGACCAAAACCATGTAACAAATAACATCTAGCTTCTAGGCTCCAAAATATGTCAAAAAAAAAAATCAGGGAATCAAACATGTACCACTACATAGTGCTTAAAACCAAATTTCCAACGAGTATAAGAAGTAAAAAAAAAGAACTCCTCGGGTGAAAGTTATGCCAATTGTTCAAGAAAAAGGTCCAATTTCTCTATACGCAAAATTCATGGACTTGAAATTTTATCTAGATTGCCTTAAGTCCATATTCCAAAAAATATTCTCCAATTGGGCTTATTTTTTTTTCCTCGGTTATAAAAAAATATAAATTAACATGAGGAGTTAAAATCAACCTACAAAAATAAATATTTTAAAAACATTAATTCGTGGCAATATTAATAAATGCAATTTACAGATATTTAATTTTAATCAAATCGCATTTTTTTGTGAACATTTTTTTTTTCATTTTTTTAAAATTTATTGGCACCCCATGGAGGGGCCTATGCCGCATCCCACATGGCTGGCCCTACCTGTCTCAGTACCCCCATTATTAGGAGGTACCAGACAAAAATCATCCCACCAATACTAATGGTATCGATTACCACATCCTGGGCCGACAGGACATACAAGTCTGCAGGTGTATTGGGGTTGTTAGTGCCCGTGGGTCTGCAAGGGGGACGAGGGTGGTGACCTACCCCTTATTAAAACCCTTTTTTTATTTTTCATTTTTTATTTTGACTTGAAAACAAATTTGATAGGGATATTAAAATATGTAGGAAAATATTATGATTTTTTTCTGACAATTATATCGTAGATCATATAGCTATACAATTGTATCAGCAAAAAGTTTTTTCAACTCAATCCACTGACACCAAAAATGGGGAAAATTATATATTAACATTTTTCTCTTGTCCTCCCTAAACGGAACCATGGTCATGTTTTGTCCCATGGGGTCAAATAGAAAACTTCACCCCCAAAACCCCCATAATGAACATCCAAGAAAAACTCATTTTAAACAAATTTTTATAAACCGAGATCTGCAAAAATTCCCACAAATCCGCAACCCCAAAACCTGCACAAAACACCCATATCTTGCTTTAGATTTCATTCTTTCATTCATTCCATAGATTTAACTCCTAGGTTTATACAACCAAAACCATGGCTTTGATACCACTTAAAAGGGAACTTGCAACCATACATATGATAGTTTCCACATAACCCGATTGAGAAATCAAACAAATTAGAATCCATATGCAAAGAATATACAATATACCTATCAAAGATAACACAAGATATACCTTGAGAAAACCCTCATGAGGGAAAAACCCAATCTCCAAAAGCATCTATCATCCATGTATTATCAACAATGCAACATTACAAATACATAATGAAAGCTTTCAAATCTCCAACCATCAACTAGCACTCCATCTGAATAAGCATGTAACCACGCATCCCATGCCATGCTTTCAACCTCCACATATGATGACTTGGCTCACTCAAACAACTACCCTTGTGGTTGTTTTTATAGTGTCAAGCTTCCATATAACCACCAAGTGGTATTACATCAAAACCATGTGCTAAAACCATGTGCCAATGCTATTGGATAACTACCCATTGACCCCACATCTAATATTGGGTACTTTATTAATTTACTTTCCCCAATTTTAATTAATTACAATATAACATCCCAATGTTACAAAACCAATCATCAAGTGGTTCTGAGAATAGTCCAAGGGAATCTCTACACTTTACATGTCCATGTGCAACTCACATAATAAAATAAAATATTACAATTATAAACATTAATATGCAAGGTGTACAACACCTATTTTCCCAACAATTATGTTGTACTAGATTTTTGTAAGACTTGAGAGCAATTCAACACTACCTTACATGAGATTTAAGGAAGGGTTTCATGCGTAAGGTAATTATTTTGGTTTATGTTATTCATGTTTACCTCTACTCTTGAGGGAGAACACAACGGTTTTCATCATCATTCATTTCTATTGTGGAGGTGGGAACACCAACATGGGGTTTAAACTAGGATAGTCCCTATGAAGAACCTTTTCTCCTCTTTTCATCTATGTAAGTTGCTATCTAAATGTTTCAATCTATACATCAATATAGTCATATTGAGTAGACAATGAAAAAATGTTGTAGAATTTGAATGTATGAAAACTCTAGGACTAGGGCACCGAACACCCTTATCCAACTAGTTTAACCTATATTTTTAGAAGACAAGTGTACAGAGCTTCGTGGTCCCATTTTTTGTCATGTCTTGGGCATCCACAACCTTCAAACATGGTTGCCTAGCACTTCTAACCTGCATAATTAGCTTCATATTTTAAGTGCCAAGTTCCTCTTTGTATACCATTTTGGACCTATAACTCTCTTGTCAATTTTTTTTTTTATATTTCCTTCTTATTTTTAATATTGTTCAATTTATCCATCTTTTACCTAGTTCAATGCGCACACACATAACCAATTCCAGTCACATGCAATAATGAAAAGTGTGATTCCAGGACAACGTGGATCTTCCTTGTGGATAGCAAGTCAAGCCCACTCACATCTATGATGTTATATGGGAGAAGGGTTGAACTAGGTTAATGCACATGTTAGTCTAGGGTCACTTTTCCTAGACTACATTTTCCATGTGAGGATAAATCATATAGATATTTACTACCATTTTGTATGTGATATGGTAGAGGAGGGGATAGTGATGTTGGATAAGGTTGACACTTTGATGAATACTATAAATTTTCTATACTAGGAATAGATTTGTTTATAAGGTGCAATGATTCTATGAGTCTCTTAATCCCTAGTAGTTATATTTTATTGTTGTTTGGTTTCCCTTTTTCTATTGCAAGGTATTTTACAAGTGGGAGGATATTAATAAAATAAGTCTCCACCTTGCATTTCTAATACTCATTTTAATATATTTTGAATGCACTTTCTATTTTGTCTTCTAGTGATTAAATCTTCTTATGGGAGAGTTGGTGTCCCATTTGGAGGATCATAAAAATATTTGAGAATATTTACAATACTCTCCTCATTAGACTGGTATAGGAAACATTTCCATACTTTGTTTCCTTTCAAGAAGGTCATAGAATTATAATGGGTAGAGAATAAGAAAATGATTAGGAGATAGTTCTAGGGAATGATTGAGAGTGAATCATATATCAATTGGGAGAAGATACATAGCGAGGAGAAATGTGGGTTTAGTTATACAAGAGAAAAATATCAATCAAAAGAGAAAATGGAGTTTATCTAGTTGGAATTGAAAGAAATCATTTGTGCCAAAAGATAGCAGAGTAATAACTAGTCACCTAGGTGCCCTTAAAACTTAATGATAGGTTTTTTGGGTGACCCCAAGATATCTCACTTAACCCTCCTATTAATTATATGTAAATTATTTTTGAACATGCACAAAGATTGGGAACTCAATTAAGAGGTTGGAAAAGATGGTTAAGGGGATAACAAGATTGGAGGATGCATGGAAGAATGAAATCCATATTCTTTCATGCAAGCTAAAGTGGATATGTGAAATGACAATAGGGAAGCAAGTTTGTGGGGATTACACATATGCATGTGATCTTAAGTTTTTCAAAGAAAAAAGGATGATGAAATCAAAAAATGTACAATGAAAGAGTAGGGAAGCAAGTTTGCAAGTGTTGCAAACAAGAATATGTGTGAGGTCAAAATTTGGACAATAAATAAAGGGAGTGGGAACGGGAGGTATGGAAGCAACTTGCAAATTTTTTAAACACACATATACATTTTACATCTAGTTACTAGAGCATAAAAAATTAAAAGAAAATCCTCAAACTCAAAAATTATCTACAAATGAACATAATATAAAATTCAAGATGAATGGAAAACATAAATTTGAATTTAATTTGACCAAGATGGCTTATATATAAGTGAACTCAAATCGTGAATCTATAATTGACCAAAATAATGACCTAAAACAACATTACAAACATGAAATGCAAAACTTAAAAGAGGTACCAAAGATAGACGAGACAAAAAAAATTCTACTTATCTTCAAAGTTGTCAAACAATATAAACACATGACTAAGTGAGGCTAGATTTAAAGACAATGCCCTATCAACAATGACAACATTTTTTGTATTATGGATTCTTATGTTTACCCCTCCCTCCATCCTCAGCATAAGAAGGCCGACTAAACTAGAGAATCCATAATACAGGGAATGTGGCCATTGTTGACTGGGGCCTATATTTAAAGCTAGCCTCACTATGCCATGCTTTGAAGAATAATTGTGTTTGCACTCAAATTTACACTTAATGCATGCTGCAAATCTAAAAAAATGGTTTATCCTTAACCAGCTCGAGCAATAAAAAGCTGTATTTGAGAATTTTGTGTCATCTGTTTGAACAGAATCGTTTGAACTTCTCATAGCATGAAATGGATCACCTGCACAGAACCAAAAAAATATATTCATTAAGCTAACATCCCAACCATATTGTGCCCATTATTTAATTTGAAGAATTTAACATGGTAGGATGACTTTCAGAAATTAATGAAATCTTAGTTTTGTCTAATTCTTATGAAAAAGAGCATGGCATAATAACATGTCATCGAATATATGAAACAAGTAATCAAATTGGTATTAGACACACAAAATTGTTTAGAAAAGGTGTTTCAATTTTGCATTTTAATGTTTGTTTTATTAAGACATTTCTATGCAATCGTTATTTCATCTTCTTGTGGGAGAGTCATGTCTCATTTAGAAGATGACTGGTTTTCATTTTTAGTGAGTTTTTGATTTCACATGAGGAGGTGACATGATTTGGTCATGTGTTGGTATTTTGTGATGTGTGCGAGGTCATCATGATGGGAATTACATATGATCAAATTGGTGTTAGATACACAAAATTGAAGCATGTGGTCAAGTGCATATTAAGATTTCATAGTTTAAGACCATCAACTCAACAAAGCACGTCCAAACATAAGGGAAACTTGGGTATATAAAATGGTAGTAGAACCGCCACAATTATTTGTAAAGATAAAGATGGTAAGAATCATTGTAGGTACACCATTAAGAAAATATTGGAAATTGCCCTCAAGTGATAGTACCAGTGAGAAGGCCATGACCACCTCAATAGGGGGGAAATATACTAGAAGTAGAGGTATGTTAAATAAGAAAAGAAGACCAAAGTAGAGGTTTGACTAAAATATTCTATTAAAATTAAGAGGATAAAGATTGATGTTCTCTCTGATTCATATTGATAAATAAATATGATTTGACAAATATCTAATTTCACAAGAATTCATAAAGAAATTGGGGCTTGAGGATATAACTCTTCATACTCAACATGATGGGTGAAGTAAGGAGTTGAAATTCAAGTTAACAAATAATCCAAAGAATAGTTTAATTTTGACATAATTATATTCAAGAAGTAGAAGTAGATATAATTCCATGTGATGCTTGTAGTATGGTTTTGGAAGCTCATACATGTATGAGATAGATGCAATCTCCATCAGGAGATAAAATATATACTAATTGGTCAAGGATGGACAGGGCATCACCTTTTAGTTGTATAGAGGAAAGTCTAATATTTCTTAGGAACATCATTTTCATATAAGAAATAAACTTTCTTTGTATATATTGTGTAGGGAAAAAAGCGAGACTAGGTTAATCATGCCCTAATCCTACCTTTTGACACACATTACGGAATACGAAAGAGCCTAGAGATATCGCACAATTGGCTACTTCTTTTGGTGAAAGAGAGAGCCACGGGATATCTATTAGGATTTCTATTCCCTTGTTGAAATTGTAAGATCAAGTAATGCAAGTTCAAACCCTAATCTCAAAATGCAAGTATGACTTAATAACAAGATTGCAGAATTGAGATTAAACAATGAACAGCTATAAGTGTAAGGATAAAATAAGAATGCAGATATGTACCCAGAGTCGAAATCGGACTGAAAATGTTCGAGACGGGGGCGCGGGCGCCACTGTCCTGAAAATTGCACCGGAAACCACTGTTCTGCACCCTGAAACACTGTCGGAAAGTTGTCAGAAAGCTGTCTGTCTGGAGGACCAGGGCGCCCAGCGCCTCTGTCCCAGGGACCAGGGCGCCCAGCGCCCCTGTCCCAGTCTTCTGAGCTGCAATTTCACACAGGGTTCTGCCTCAGCCTTCTCTCTCTAGATCTGTGTCCCGCGGCGTCGTCCGAATCCCGAAACCTGCAATAATATCTAAAAAGGGGGAGGGGCGGCTATATAGGGTTTTGCCTTAGTCAAAACCCCGCTTCGGTGATTTCCACCTCCACGAATAGCCAAGTTGTTTTGTAAAATGTATTGTGTGTGCAGACCTAGTGTGTGTGCAAGGTCCAAAATGCAAGAAAGCAAACTAGAGCAACCTAGAAAGTAAACCCTAATTGCTTGTAAATGATAATGTAAATGCTCTAAATCAAGATGCAATGTGATCTAAAGCATGAATAAATGATGTATCAAAGCTTATGCAAAGACATGAAAACAATACGAAATCATACCCAACCCTCAAGGGAGGAGTACAAGCCAATCTTCAGTCGGTAATCTCCTATTGTTCTTCAATGTCTTCCAAGCCCTAAGTGGATGAATGAGTTTGATAGATGCTTGATAAAATGATGTTGAGTGTTGTTGAAGTCCTCAAAGATCTGCTCTTTTGCTGCATATGAAGTTCCTGGAAACAAAAATCTGATCCCTTCAAATGAGAAAAGAGAGCTCTTATGTATGAAACCCTAGGTCATAAATTCGTATTTTGGCCGACCTAGAGATTGAATATCCTACCAATTTCTTGGGGTTAAGCTTTATTTTATGATTGGATCGTGCTCCCAAAATTTTGGAAAAAATGTCCGGGACCATGTTGCACGGGCGCCATGGTCCCGACAACTTTTCACCAAATTTTTAGGGCCGTCGGATATGATGATTTTAGAGAGAATCCCGAAGTTACAGGTGATTTCGAGATGTTTAGACCCCGAAACCAAGCCCCCAAGTTCGAGATAGGACTTAATTAGGGTTTTTGATTAAGTGGTGTATTGGAAGAATAAAATGCGAAGGGCACGCTTTAGTGAAAGGGCCCAACTTTATGATGTAGAAAATGATGAAATAGGGCCTTAGACCTAATTAATTTGATTAATTAAGTGGTTAAGGAGAAATGCAATGCAGAATGCAAAATGCACTAAGGCGGGTGCTAAACTAAGTGCGAAATTGTACCACCCTAGCGAGTGCGTACAATTTACGACGCTACATATATCTACATGTATACAATTTGCATCCCCAAAATGACATAAGTTTAGATCAAAGGTCAATGTCTCCTTGTTGGTAATGGTTAGGTTGGAAAAACTAATCACAAAACTTATCAAACAAGAAATAGCCATTAGATGGTTGAAAGATTTTGGATTTGTAGATTTTGTACAATTCTCAAAATTTCCCTAGCCTCAAATATATATTTTAACATAAAACCAAACAGTCAATGTTTATAAATCTATGTTCTAGGATAAATGTTATCCCACAATCTCTCTATATAACTCAAACAGGGGTAGCTTTGGATAACCACTGGGTATGTCTTAAATATTTCTCATGTGGATTGCAAGAATACCCAAGTTGCCTAGGTAATACCTTGGGTGGATTCCATAAGACTTTTAGGCTAAAGAGTGAATTTTATTTTAATTTTAAAAAACACATTTTAAAAGAAAAAAATTTAAAGCGCAAGTTTTAAATCTAAAAAGTAACCTAAAAGAACAAAATACAAAAATAAAAAATAAAAAACAAATTTTAAATCTAAAAAATAACCTAAAAGAACAAAACACAAAAATAAAACTTACCTATCTCTCAAATTTCTAAAACTCATTTTGTATTGAGAATTTTTTGTGTTGAGAAATCTTGTTAACTTTAGCTAATTTTTTACTAATCTTTTTTTTTATTAAAAAAACAGCGTTAACTAGAGCGCCGATCCTTTACATAGTCAAAGGTTATCAATTTTATTTTACTAATCTTGTTATCTTTAGCTAATCTTGAGACTTTTAATTGTTGAGATTTTTTGAAGATTTATTTAATAACTTCTAGTGCAATCAAATAGCTTACATCAAGAACTTCCATCATTCAAGGAAATATTTTTAAAATTTATTTCTATAGGTTAGGTGAACCCATAAAGTCTTGTAGGCTAAAGACTGAATTTTTATTTTTTCTTTTGAAAACACATTTTTAAAAGCTAAAACATAATCCAAACCTAAACATATAAAACATAAACATAAAACTTACCGATCACTTCATCTTTCCAAAATGTATTGTTTCTCATTACTCAAGGTTGTTTTTTTGGACCATTGAAGAATTACGAAAAACACCTAAAATTGGCAATTACTACATGATCAAATAGTTTACATTATGAACATTTATTAGAGGCAAATTTTTCATTAATATTTTCTAAATCTTTTTTTAAAACATTTCGTAAAGAAATATGTTGTTTTTATCTTTGCATTTTTTTTTATATATGATAATGTAGTTTTGGGTTAAGTTTTTAAACTTTTCCAATATTTAAATTTATGTTAAAACATACAAATAAGTGCATCCATATAGTTTATAGTGGATACTATGTTTAGTTAGTGGGCCTATGGATGGAAATGGCTTTCAAATTTGACCTAGCATCACTTGTTTTCTCTCACTTCATGATGATTAACTTCTTAAAGGTGGGGATTGGGTTTGTAATTGTAGTCATAATGATAATGGCTATAAAAGATCATATACTTAAATCAAATTTCACTTGTATATAATGAACAACCAAAGAATCATAATTGTCTAGGGTAAAATAAATAGGGGTTGCTTAAGGGGAAAAATATCTTGTATATTAAAGAGCAAGAAGCAACAAAACATATAGATGAGAGAAAAATCAATAAATCTAAAGTTCATTGTAGCAATGACAAAACTATATCATAGACAATGACTCATGGTCTTCTATGTTGCAATGTAGCTAGAACAATACATGATGATTTAGTGGCACTAAATTTCTTGTAACTAGGATTAATGAAAAACTAATTTTTAGAATTTACATAACCTCTTTTCTTCCCCAACTATTATGCCATTGATTATGTATTCTAATTAGTGACTTTTGTTAGTTCCATTTTCTTGGCCAAAATGAATTGAGGGCTTGATTTTCCATTTCTTGATTTTCCATGAGATATGTTAGCCAAAAACTAAACCATAATTTATTATTTCCCCTTTGAAACCTACCCTCTAGAATTTGTGTGACAATTATCAAGTGGGAGAGAGTGAATGGTAAGGACAATTTCTTCTCATTAGGGAAGGGATGGGTAAGGACAAGTTTTTTTTTATGCACACGTATTCCCCTCCCAATGTTGGTTTCCCTTGACCCCACAAGGGAACACGAGAAGCAGTAGGGCAACAAACAAAGAATAAAATAGTTTTTCAAAATTCTTATGACCAAGAGAAAATGCAAATGAGTAGAAAATCTACCATGAGGTAGCATAATTAATTAAGAAGTGTCGATTTGTATGTTTCAATTTCTTTTGAAAGATAAACTTCAACACTTAGATTTGTAGAGCATGCATGATAGGTAATAAAGACAAGATTATCATATTGGTTCCTTGAGATGTACTACATGAGTAAATTTTTCGAGTCTTCTAAGACTCGATAGAGCTCAAACTTATTATTGTCAAGTCAAAAGACAATTGGTGCAATGTAGAAGGCTTGCTTGAACCCTATCTACCTTGAAAAATTCACACAAATGTATACACTTGAAATAAATCGATAGAGTACATCTTAGAAAGGAAATCCCTACCAATATACACTTCTTCCAACCCAAAATAACTATCAATAAGTTAGTAGTTGTGTTTCTAGATTCAACTGTGTGAGCATTTTTGACATCAATGTTTGGATCGCACTCCATCATCCAAAACATTGATGCCAAAAAAGCTCACACAGTTGAATCCAGAAACACAACTACTATCACTATGAACTGTGGAGATCTAATGTCTAAGATATCAAGAAATTGTTTTAAATCCCAAATAACATTTACACATACAAATACAAATTTTAAAATATAACAATTTAATATACAAGTAAAATAACAAATTACCATAGTATTCAACTATAAAACAGTATAATATTTTACTGAACAAATTTCAATTGAAATTGATTACTTCACTAAACAGCAATCTGATTAAAAAAAAGAAAACAGACCTACTAGCATCCATTTCAAGCAAACCATATTTCTTAACATAAGTGAAAAAAACTATCACTCAAAATAACAAAACAGTGGGAGACAATCAAAACCCACTTCCCCTTTTAACCGCATTATAATAAAATCAAGAGCTCCAAAAATGGTGGAAGACATACCAGAGTTCTGATGCAGAGCTCCAAAACAAAATAATATTGATGCAAAATACATGTTACATGGGCTTAATTAATAGACGTAACATAGCGACGTGGTTGAGCCCACAACCATGCAACTCAATTCAATCATGCAATCCAATGATTGGCCATGCAACCAATCTCTTTCTTTGTTAACAAAACGTACTTCCACCTTTCAATAAACGTCAATTTCAGAAGAGATTGCGTATATTGTACATTGTCTTCCTTAGAAGTCAATACGTTGTAAAGCTCTGGCTACAGTTGGATTGTTACGTGTGTGAGAATTTAAGATTCTATCACCTTGTTGTTCGACTTCCTGCCCTTGAATGATTGTTATATCTTGAGTGGTCCAAAACTACGAGGACCAAATATCTCTTATGGATCCCAAGGATAAGGATCAAAATTGTGTAAGGCCATAATATCTCTCAGACATTCCAAGGATAAGGATCGAAATTGTATAAGGCCATATTTCCTACTTCATAATATGGAATGTGAATGGTCTTAAAATTTAAGAGTTTCTAATCTTGGTTCACCAAAATTATAGCATATTTCAATTTTTGTTTTCGATAGGATTATATATATGTATATTTCATTTTTTTATATTTTTGATAGGGTTATGCGTACTTAAAGTTTCAAACATTATCTTGTTTGAATTTCATCTTTTCACAAATTCTAATGTTTGTTTATTTTCAACAAAGATATTTAGTCTTGCTCATCGTTTATAAAAGTGAGGAACTAAGATAGAAAATATCAATCAAAGATCACATAGATGTCTACATTCTTCTTAGGCATCTAAAACTTATTTTTAGCCAACACATCACCAATCCACATCTCTACCTTGGGCCACATGCTCAAAACCTATTACATATTCTTTTTAAGTTAGCCAAGAAATGTGACTTAGCAAGGTCCTTAAATGTGTTTCAAACACTACTTTCCATTTTTAAGCATTTGTATTTAGGTAGAGAAAAAAGAAAATAAATTAGGTGTTACAGTTTGTCAAAAAAGTATAGATGATGATCTCTTCGATAACTAATGACGAAAAGAGAAACAAAGGTTTTTTTTCTACTAGGGTTCCCTAATTTCTTAGCTTTGTTGCACATCATACTGTAATTCCTACAAGAACCTTCTATTTTTTGTTTGCATTTATTGTGGGCCCTTCATATTGGCTACGCTTGAGGGACTTCCCTCTTCTCTCTTTTAAATGGCATTGATTTTTTCATTCTTTCACAAGTGTTGCTAGTGGAGTTGAAAGCTCGATGATATCATCCCATGGCTTCCCTAGCCAAACGACCCAGGAAATTCATCTCGAAGGATTTTCATGAGGTAAGTCTTTTGAGCCACCTTCATATATTGTACTTCCACTTCCAAAATTTGAAGGTGTGTAAATGGCTTCAAAATTCCACCCAAGTGAGAGTTACTTTGTGGGAAGGTTCCCCCTCCGAAAGTAAGTTTTGTGACTGGGTTGCCAAATATTGGACCCCATTTGGGATTCAAAAGGTTTTTTGTTTTTTGCTTTGTTGAATCCAATCATACATAGGCTATTCTCACCTGGGGCCCATGGCATATTTGTTCTTCCTTGCTCATTTTAAAACTGGTATGGACTCACATGGTCTTTTTGTCATGAATAATTTTCTTCATGTCCTAGTTTGGGTTGAATTCTTAGGTTTATCTATGCCTTCCTAGCACTTTGCTTCCTACATGGCATCAAAAGTGAGTACTATATTTTGTGTAGAACTCAAGAAATTTTATTCAACTCACCCTAACCAATTAATCTTTGTCGAAGTTGATTTTAAAGGACCTTAAGGAAAAGCATTGATATTCAAATAGGTGACTCTCACTACTCCCAAAACATCTAGTACATCAATCTTTTAAACACTTTCTATCGATGTCAAACATCTGACCACAAGATTAGTGATTGGACATTGGTTTCTCAACACCCTAAACCTACCTCACTATCCTATACGAGACCACTAACTCCTCCCAAAGATGATTCTTGTTGTTCTACTATGGTAAACCACAAAACCAAGAATATTAGTGCTTCTAAATTCTCCCCCAAATCTTTTGGGCAAAGAGTCTTAGGTTCTCAAAATTTTCACAGTCTATTGACATCTTGGTGTCAGTGATGAAAGTTTCTACTTCTCAACCTAGTTTAATTGCTTCTCAACCCTAGCCTAGTCATGTTTGTCACACCTCACCACCTAGGTTGGGTCAAAGTAGATCTTGTATCCCACCAAAGTGCTTGAGGATGGAAAATTTGTCCCTCAACATGGATAGCTGGGAAAAATCAATGTTCAGATTGGTAGCTATGCTACTCAAGAAATTATAGTTCAGAACAAATATTTTGTTCTTGATGGACTAGATAATGAGAATTTCACCTTGATTAACAAATGAATTATTTTTCCTGCCTAATGTGAGGAATCTCATTGACCTCCCTTATAAATATTCTATTTGTGATATGCGAATTCAAATTTCTATATTTAGACATTGTTTGCCTTTAGGAGGTTAAAGTGTCTATTTTTTCTTTTGACTGCTTGTTGTGTCATTTGGCCTAATGTTTTTTATCTCTATTGGAACCATGAAGCTAGTATGGTAGAGTTTTTACCTTCTTCTCACCTATGTGGCATCATATTTTGTTTGATCACAGATTTGACCCCATTAACAAAGTCATATGAGCCCTTTTCTATTTATGTAATCATTCATTTGGAGTAATTAATTTTTATGCCTCCAATGATGTGATTGAAAGATATTCCTTTTGGCACTGGATAGATGATTCAATGGTAGTTACCAATTGGGTGGGATTTTAATACAATTGAATCACCCCATGATAAATGTAAAACCTTGCCTATTTATTGGACAATTGACAAAAAAAGAGTCTTGATTCTACATGCATAATAAATTGGATCTTTTTTACCATAATTGTAGTCATCCCTATATAATCACCATCATACACATGGATCTACTTGCACACTGGACTTGATATAGTTTTAAAAATACATGATGGTTCCATGATTTCACCACTACCATTCTTTACTTTTGCCATCTATTATTTCTTCCATGTCAAATTGTTTCTTCATGTTAGCTTGTCTAACCACTTCCCCATATCATGTCACATTGAATGGACAGTTGTAGCTCCCAAACCTATGAAGGATTAGTTCTTCCTCAACATGGCTCTGCTTACTCAAAAAGATATTTTTTTATCATGTATCCAATGCATCTCAAATCTTGACTCATATCACTTCCATGAGGCTGCGGCTAAACTAGATCCAAAACCGCATGCCAATAACATGAAAAGTCAATACACAATTTTTTTCAAAAATTATAGATCGTTGATCATGATTAGCAAATTTAGCTATGGCTTTGATTTTTCCAGTTTTTTGGAAAAGTCAATAATATGAGTTTATAACCCCTTTTTGGAGCCAGATTAGCCACATCCATTCCATGGTGCTATGCAAATTAATGGTGGAATGATGTCATACCCCATACTATCAAGTTTATTCACATATTTTGGTGTTAGCTAGCCTAATTTTATTGTCACTCATACGTGGCTACCACTCAAGAGTTCCACCAAGTCATTGCCACCATTGAAGCTCAATTGTTTTACCTCACCACCCAACTTCAACTTGCTCAACTATGCTAGCAAAATTATGCACTCAAATCAAAGTCAAATTATATTGTCTCAAAATTGGTAACAAAGTTTCGAAGAAATTTTTTTAGGCCTTGTGGACCCTTCATACCTACCATGCTATCAAAACAATCTATGAAGGTAACCAACTTATTTATGAGTTGCCTAATATTCTCTAAACTTTGGTTCAATATTATGAGAATGTATATGTAGCCTAGGGAACTAAACTTGCAAGAAATTTTACACTACAACAATGTCTTGAGGCTATCCCTTGTTGGGTTTCTAATTCTCAATGCATTTTTATGATCAACTCCTTTCTTAGGAGGATCTAAAAGAAGCTATTTTCTCCAAGGTCAACAAGAAAACTCTTGGCTTGGATGGCTTTCACTATAAATTTTACAAGGCCTTGTGGAAGGCTATTGGTAGTGATCTCCACAAGGTTTGCCTGGAAGCCATGCATACTAGGTTACTGGGAAATTTAATTAACAAAGGAAATTTCAAATTCATACCTAAAACTAGTGATCCAAAGGATATCAACAACTGGCATCCTATCACTCTATTGAATATTTCCTACAAGGTCATTTCCAAAGTGCTAGATCTCAAGTTGCACTCAATGCTCTTGCTTATAGTTAGAACTAAACAAACAAGATTAATCGGTTCCAAGTATATCATAGATAATATTATTGTTGTCTAGGAAGGAATGGAATGGGATCAACAATGTCAACAACTCTCAATTCTCATCAAAAATAAAATTTTCTAAGACCTATGGTTGTGTAGAGTGGCCCTTCATTCTTGTCATGCTACAAACCCTTCATTTTAGTTCTCAGTTTATTCAGTCTATTCGGATGCTCTTTTCTGATGCCCAGTTACCCATTATTGCCTACTTAGACTAATTCTATTAGAAATAGATTGAACATGGAGAAATTTTTAAGTTTCTAGTCATACCTTTTGCTTTGGAAGCCAACCCTTCCAAGTTATGGCTTGCTTGTTGGCAAGAATTGAGAAGAAAATCTAGTATTGGATTATTAAGCCTCTCTCTTTTGAAGAAAAGTTTCAAATATGCTCAAAGATTTTAGATTCCACACATGTTTACTAATCCTCATGTTGGCTTCCTCCTAAGGCCTCCTATTTTAAGGTTGAGTATATTCTTAAAGACTTTCTCTAGGTCCCTAGTGAAGGTTGTCATGGTTTTCATTGTGTGGATTGGGAATTCTCTTTTGTACAATGGGAAGGTAGTATCTTGGGATTTATTTCTATTCACTAACATGGTAGGGCCTTATGCACCAAATAAGGCCATACCATGTCAGTGAATAGAAATTATAATTAGGGCTCTCATAAATATTGGAAAATTCTTATCTATTATTACATTCTCTCTGGCTTTCTTCATGGTCATTTGGCTTGGAAGGGCTTGAAAATTGGTACTCTACTTATAATGAAAGATTTGGTTTATATCTATGAAACTTTTGTTATCAAAAGATTTTTAAAATAAAAAATTTCATCCAAAGATAAATTTCATATATAGCAACAAGATTATATGATAGAGGTAGATATAAATTCAAACAATTTCCTATAAGAAAAATTTGGATATCAACCTACTATCTCTAATTATCAGTAATTTGGTTCCTTCTCCAACAAAAGTTGATCCACTAAATTCTCTACTGCTAGTGGCAGTGACGATTGTAATAGTGTTTCAACTTAAACATGTGCTCTTTGGTGATGATTGAGATTTGCTAGATTTTACACCATCCTTTGTTGGAGAATACAATGTCTCACAATATACACCTAAGGCCTCAAAGGATTCTTTTGTTTCATGTGTGCAAGCTACTTATAAACAACTCAAATCCATTTCGACTTCCTCTTCTCCTAAGGGTATGTGCAGGATCATGGTGGGCCAAACAGATCCTTAAGTGGCCCTTAAGTTATCAATATTATTTTAAAAATATGTAAGAATATAATCTATAGAAATTTGAATGTAGTTTCTAAGCTACTAGTTGTTTTCTAAATAAAAATAAATCTATTTGACAAAAAAATGAAATTTCAATGCAATAGTACTGAAATTTCAGGAAAAAGATAAGAAGCAAGTGTCTGTCTAACCACCCTAATCACAATCAAATCATAACATTTTTTATAAAATATTAGATATAAGTAGAAACCTCATGTTCGAATGTGGCACATATTTTTTGTAATTTTTTTAAAGTAAATAATTAATTATGAATTTTTTACTACATCTTTTTAAAATATAAAAACTTATATATTTGATCACCATAACTTAGTCAAAACTTTATGAAATTCAGTTTATTTTTTGAATCCTATAGAATGTGAAGTATAGAATGTGATGAATGTTTTGGATTCAAAAAATGTGATATCATTTGAAATTTATAGATGTTTTTCAATAATCCTATCAATCAGGACGTTAGTCAGAATTCTATTAGAAAATGAATATTAATTATTTATTAAAGTCAAAAGTTGAGAATCTCCTTAAAAAACCCTTTTCGTTTATCAATTTTAGCTAAAAAAAGGTCATCAACCACCACTTTGAGGCAAAGTCTGTAAAAGCAAGAAAAACTCCTAAACAAGTTTTTTATGTTGACTTTCCAGGTTTGGCATGTCCTAGCCAAATCCCAAAGAAATCTCGAGGCAAATAACAAGGTTGTAGGTTTTTGTCAAAGGTAACGGATATCCGATAATATCAGATATCCAATTTTTATTAGTTTTTTACTATAAATATAATTTATATTATATAATATATTATATATTAATATATAATACACTAATAATATATTATATTATATAATATTTAAGATGTGGTTTTCTAGAATGTTGAAAGGGATTAAAATCACTATCGCATTAATGAATATACTCTCTGAATGATTGATGCACACTTACTTTTGGCAGGTAGATGTGAATTAATTAATATACATTAATGTACGAACACTTGTGTGAAGAAAATAAATTAATCGAAATAATGGCTATATTTGGATCTTAACTCCTGTCGACGAAGGTTTGGTTTTAACGATTCTGTGTTTGACTTTAAACCGGTCAACTACAAATGATCTGGCATGTCTCTTCAATTTTTATTAATATATAATATATTAATAGTACTTTATATATTATATAATATATAATATATAATATATAATAATATATATCATATATTAATAATAAAAGGTATTGGATGTCGGATAATATTGGATATCATCTGACATCTAATATGTTTTCATAAGGGCCCCAACATTTTGGTTGGCACCCTTTTTTTGAAAGGTATCAAATATCGAATAATATATGATACTTGATACCTTGTTTAGGATAGGGAGAGAGAGAGAGAGAGAGAGAGAGAGAGAGAGAGAGAGAGAGAGAGAGAGGAGAGAGAGAGAGAGAGAGAGAGAGAGAGAGAGAGAGAGAGAGAGAGAGAGAGAGAGAGAGAGAGAGAGAGAGAAGGGAAAACAAAGAGGGGGTTGGCAAATGATAGGGGGAGAGGGATAGGTAGGTAGATAAGGGGAAATGGAGAGAGAGAGAGAGAGAGAGAGAGAGAGAGAGAGAGAGAGAGAGAGAGAGAGGAGAGAGAGAGAGAGGGGGGGGAAAGTGAGAGATCTCTCTAGATCCCTTTTCCCTTCTCTCTCTCTCTCCCCCTCTCCATTTCCCACCCCCTTGAGCCCTCTCTCTCCTTTCCCAACCCCTCTCCCTTTTCCCTCTCTCCCTCTCTATTTTTTGATACTTCCATCTCCTCCCCTCTCCCCCCTCCCCTAATTACTCTCTCTCTTGATTCTTCTCTCTCTCTCTCTCTCTCTCTCTCTCTCTCTCTCTCTCTCTCTCTCTCTCTCTCTCTCTCTCTCTCTCTCTCTCTCTCTCTCTCTCTCTCTCTCTCTCTCTCCCTTGCCCACCCCCTTGATCAATTTCCCCTTCTCTCCATTTCCCCCTCTCTCTCTATCCTAAATAAGGTATTAGATATCAAATATAATCAAATATATGATACCTATGAGAAAGGGAACCGGCTAAATTGTTTGTGCCCAAATGAAAAGATATTGGATATATATCTATTATCTGATATATGATACCTAAGCCACACAAAATAGGACAATGGATCATTTTGAGCATTCTAATAGTCCCTACATTATTTTTGCGGGTCACAAACATAGGTATTTAGACATACAATGAAAAAATTATCCTTTTTTTAGAATTGTTTAGAGAAAATTGTCATTAGCAATCATTTTTTAGCATCTTTGTGGAGGTATAATGGGAACCAACACTTGTCGAAAGCAAAACATGAAAGAAAACTTTCAAAAGAGAAAATTGAAGCATATAGACAAAGAGATAGAGAAAGTCATAGGAAGAGAAGATAAGGTATGTCAAATATTGGTTGTCTTTGCAAATGTTATTTCAAGTGAAGAGTAAATTGAATATGCAAATGTTGAGCATGATGTTGAAAATGAAAAGGAAAATGTAGATATTGATATTGGAAATGTTGAACATGATATTGAAATTGGGAATGAAAATGTTGAAATTGATATTCAATGTTGGTATTTTGGATATGTTGATATAGTTTTGTCATTGATGTCAACACCTGTCATCACTTGTCAACACTCATCAACACTTGGAGATTTTGGTTATGTTCACCAACAAGTCACAGACTTATACACAGTCACCGGTATTTGGTTCACCGACAGATTATATTGTTCACCGACACTTGGAATGACTTGGAGACTACTTGGTTATGTCGAAGGCATTATTCGATCACTTAGTTTTGGCGATTTGGTTAATTGTTTATTCAGGTTTGTATATTTGTTGTTACCAACAAATAGGTCCAGGATAAGCACCGACAGGTATATCTATTCCAGATCAGCACGACACGTTATGGAGATGATTTATTATTATTGTAAATGCATTGAGCTGACATCATGCATCAGATATTGATTTATTTGTAATTGATTTTATTGTAATATCCTTTAGTGAGCCGACCTATTTAATTGGTCTTAGGTTATGGTATAAATGTAAGATCTCATTTGTGAGACAAATGTGTGAATGTGAAAAAGATTGCAATAAGGTATATGTGAAAATAAGTAGAGATATACACACAGACATCATTTGAAGGTTGAAGGAAGGATTTTGTGAAGGCAATCAGAACTAAATCGGTACAGAATCCAACATATGAAGATGCTATTTTATGCAGTACATTATCATTGGATTTAACCATCCAATTGTAGTCAGTGTGACTCTCATTTTGTGATTGAGCAGTGAGCTCTAGGAAGCTGGCCTTTTTGCATGTGCAGAATCCATATTGTACACACATACTATCTGCAGTAGTATCATTTGATTGTGGGTAAGGCTTCCCACCATGGTTTTTCCCCTTAGAGGGTTTCCACGTACAAATATTTGTGTTATGTGTTGTGGATGCTATTGTCTTTCTGTTTCATGCATTAATCTTTACCGGTATTGCAATTAATTGTTAAGACTGTCTATCGACATAAAGTTTGGTTTATTGGTATTAAGAATTAAGTTTTAGTTAAGTTAATTTTGGTTGAATTTATTGGACAACTGATTCATCCCCCCCCCCTCTCAATTGTCTTTGGGACCTAAAAATTGGTATCAAAGCCTAGGTCTCTTTTTGCAGAAGTTTAACAGCTTGAGGAGATCCAATGTCTTCTAACTATTTTAGGAAGGACAATCTGAAACTTGATGGAACTAACTATGGCATATGGAAGATCAAGATGGAGACACATTTGAATTGCATTGGAAAGGACATATGGGATGTTACAAAGAATGGCTATACTGCTCCTACTCAAGGTCAACCTATTCCACCTAACTTGTCTAAAGATGAAGAAAATGATTGCAAAGCAAGAGAAGCACTTTTGGGCGCATTATCAGATCAACAAGTCATGGGATTGTCAGACAAATCTGCTGCTAAAGCTATTTGGGACAAACTGGAAACATTGAATGAAGGAGATTCCACAGTCAAAATTGCAAAACTTGAATGCTTCTGGGCCAGGTATGAAAGTTTGAGAATGGAAGAAGAAAGAATTCCTGCTTTTATGGAAAGAGTAAATGAAATTGTTTTAGGTATACAATGTTGTGGAGGAACCTTAAGTGAAGATGAGATTGTTTCTAAAGTTTTAAGAGCTTTGCCACCAGCATATAAAATGAAAGTTACTGCTATAAATGAATTGAGAACAATGCCTAATGCATTAGTATCTAGAGACACTTTTGTTGGAAAACTTTCAGCTTTTGAGCTTGAGGAATTTGGTCATGTTACTACTATCAAGACAGATCTAGCTTTCAAGGCAACATCATCAACTACATCATCATCATCATCATCTGATAAATCTGATTGGAAAGCCTTTTATGCAAGAGAACTTGAAGAAAGAAGGAGAGAAAACGAAGAACTTGAAGAACTTGAAGCACTATTTTCTAGGAAAATGCCTAAAGGTCCAATTGGAAGTAAGTATGAAGGTAAAGCACCCTTTAAATGTTTTAATTGTAATAAGATTGGTCATATGGCTTCTAGATTCCCTGATAGACATGCAAGATTAAGAGAAGAAGCTAAAAGAACATATAAGCCTAACCCTGACTATCAGAAATACAAGTTCAAGAAGAATAGAGACAAATCTTGTTATTATGTTGATGAAGGAGTTACCGATGATTCTGATGAGGATCCAACAGACAATGGATGGGCTTTTGTTTCTATAACAGAAGATCAACCGACACCTATTGTTCAACCGACAGAGCAGGCCCTAGCAGCTAAAGTTGAAGATAAGGATGAATAGATTATTGATTCAAGATGTTCACATCATATGACTGGTGATATGAGTAAATTCTTAGCCTTTCAGGAATACAATGGAGGTCTAGTAAGATTTGGAGATGATAAAGCTTGTTTGATCAAAAGAAAAGGCACTATATCTTTTGATGGTAAGCACAATACTGATAATGTTTACTATGTTGAAGGACATAAAGGTAAAATGCAAGGAATCTATAACTATTTACTGTAATAATATGGCAACAATTGATATATCAAAGAACCCAATATTTCACTCTAAGACTAAACATATATCTATCAAATTCAATTTTTTAAAGGAGAATGTTGAAGCAAAAGAAGTGAAATTGATTTATGTGAATACTAAAGAGCAGATTGCAGATATTTTTACAAAGCCTTTTCCTAAGGAAACATTTGACTATTTGAGAGAGCAACTTGGAGTCCTACCCCACTAGTAGAGACTTAGATAGTTGATGTTTGTCATCAACCGATAGAATTAACAGAAAAATCTTTTTCCGGCTTTGATGAGGAGAGCTACTTCTCAGGGGGAGTAGTTGTTATAATAAGTTGGTGTTTTCTATTTGGTTTTGCATTGCTTTGGCATTTGATGTCAAAGGGGGAGAGATTGATATGGAAAAACACATTATCTTTTTATTTTGGGTAGAGATTATTCCTAGGGGGAGAGATATTATGTATTTTGATTTCTGGTTAATTATCTCTTTGGGAGATTATTTGTTTTTGGTTTTTGGCATTTCTGTATTGGCACTTTGATGATTTTTCCATCTTGTGTTGCCATCAATGCCAAAGGGGGAGATTGTTGGTATTTTGGATATGTTGATATGGTTTTGTCATTGATGTCAACACTTGTCATCACTTGTCAACACTTATCAACACTTGGAGATTTTGGTTATGTTCACCGGCAAGTCACAGACTTATACACAGTCACTGATATTTGGTTCACCGACAGATTATATTGTTCACTGACACTTGGAATGACTTGGAGACTACTTGGTTATGTCGAAGATATTATTCGATCACTTGGTTTTAGCAATTTGGTTTATTGTTTATTTAGGTTTGCATATTTGTTGTTGCCGACAAATAGGTCCAAGATAAGCACCGACAGGTATATCTATTCCAGATCAACACGACACGTTATGGAGATGATTTATTATTATCGTAAATGCATTGAACCGACATCATGCATCGGATATTGATTTATTTGTAATTAATTTTATTGTAATATCTTTTAGTGAGCCGATCTATTCAATTGGTCTTAGGTTATGGTATAAATGTAAGATCTCACTTGTGAGACAAATGTGTGAATGCAAAAAGGATTGCAATAAGGTATATGCGAAAATAAGCAGAGCTGTACACATAGACATCATTTGAAGGTTGAAGGAAGGATTTTGTGAAGGCAATCAGAACTAAACCGGTAGTGAATCCAGCATATGAAGATGCTATTTTATGCAGTACATTATCATTGGATTTAACCATCCAATTGTAGTTAGTGTGACTCTCATTTTGTGATTGAGCAGTGAGATTTAGGCAGCTGGCCTTTTTGCAAGTGCAGAATCCATATTGTACACACATACTATTTGCAGTAGTATAATTTGATTGTGGGTAAGGCTTCCCATCATGGTTTTTCCCCTTAGAGGGTTTCCACATACAAATATTTGTGTTATGTGTTGCGGATGTTATTGTCTTTTTGTTTCATGCATTAATCTTTACCGGTACTCGCAATTAACTGTTAAGATTGTCTACTAGCATAAAGTTTGGTTTACCGGTATTAAGCATTAAGTTAATTTTGGTTGAATTTATTGGACAACTGATTCACCCCCCTCCCCCCCCTCTCAGTTGTCTCCAGGACCTAACATTCAAAATGTTCAACATGAATTGAATTCAAAAATGTCAAAATTGAAAGTGAAAATGTGGGAATTGACATTGAAGGTGAAAATGTTGGAATTGACATTGAAGGTGAAAATTTTGGAATTATTGAAGGTAAATTTTTTGAAGCAAGCGAACATTATGTATCACCAAATTTCATGAGAAATGAAGATCCCCCCATGGAGAAAGACAAATTCCAAATTCAAGAGCTTCAAGAACCCCAAAATGGTTACTTGAAATTGATAAGAACATTAGACAATCTTGAAGGCAAGAGGTCAACATGAACCATTCGATTGTGGGCTACACAAATTTTCAACCAATATTTTAGCAATAAGATGTTGACTGAGCAATGCCAACTTTTTGTGCAATTTCTAAAGATACATAAGATGAGACCTTTACTAGCAAAATTGAAGATTTGTGTGAACAAGAATATGGAGAAAAATTCTATTATTGTCAAAAATATTTTTAATTCTCTCAATTCTATTGGAAATAATAGAAAGGAAAAATATAAGAGATCTTCTCGGAGAGTGATTACAACCTCCTTAGTAAGCCATCGTTTGAGAAAGGCTCACTTTAAGAGACAAACTTGTGTTTATTTCAACATAAATCATAAAACTTTGGATAGATCACTTGCAAGAAGAGAAAGAATTGACAATCCTCTTCAAAATGATATATGGACTTTTGATGGGAGGCTTACATGTGTTGATAAGAAGTTGATTGATAATGTAAAGAAGGAAATTCAACAATTTTGGTTCTATAACTCTAGAGTATCACCCAATGTAAAGGATGTTTTAAAGTTAAGAATTGGCGATCAAGATTGCACATCGCATCCAAAACATTTCTTGGAATCACTCCAAACAATGTTGACAAAAGATTTTGTGAAAAACATCCAACTTTGCAAATCTCACAAAGGGATTTTGAATATTTTAATTCATTTTATTGTGTACCTCTTAAGATTCATAATACTTGTTGTTGCAAATACCATGTGGAGTTTTCAACGTACCATGAACTATTATGCTATATTCATTCTACTTTTCATACTAATGAAATGTTGCAGGAGTGTGGTGTAATGAAACTTCTAAGATCATCAAGAGACTTGCTAGATCTATTTTTTATGTCCTAGAGATGATGGATGTTTTTTTAATAAAAAATTATTGTTTAAATGAGAAGTTCTCATACTGTGGTGGCTTGTCAAAGTTTGTTTTGTATTTTCATGAGGAAAGTGAACACGAATTTGGAAAGAATATTATTGAAAAAAATAGATATGAGACAATCAAATATACTTTGAAGAGTGGAGGTGAAGGTTCTAGATGCGAGTTGGTTTCTAGAGAAGTTAATGTTGTTGATTTTATTTCAGATTTTAAGAAAAATATTTTCTACAAGTATGCAAGACATACCCATAAGTCTTAGTGGTTGGATCGGCAATTCAAGATGTGTAAGAACTCTTTCCTGATTGGCACTATTATATCAATGGTCGATTTTGTAGAAAAATACACATTGCAGACACAAAATGAGGTACAGGCTCAGTATTACAATTTCATTCATATTGCTATTTTTGTTCATATAATATATAAACATGCCCCTGATAGTAAAAAAAAAGATAGGAAGATAATCAGGGAGTATCATTTTTATATGAGTGATGATCGATCTCACTCCTCTGATTATGTTCAACATTGTCTTGAAAAAAAAATTGAGTTCTTGCAGGAGAAAGATATTGCAATAGACGAACATCTCATTTAGTTAGATAACTACATGAGTCAATTCAAGATTATAGTCGTATGTTTTATTGGTTGAATAGAATGCATGCAAAGAGGGGTGTACCTCATATTTGGAGTTTTTTTTAAAGTTAGGCATGGGAAAGGGGAGCATGATGGAGCGGGTGCATGTTTGAAGAGAGATCTAGTTAAGGAGAAACTGAGGATTTCAAGTGCTAAATTATATGATGCATGTTCTATTGTTGATTGGTGGAGTTCAACAATGTCATAGGGAGGGACACTTGATTCAATAGTGCACAAACTCTTTTGGTTGGTTGAGGAGGGCATAGTAGGAGATAGATTAGATTGTCAGATAATCAAAGATTCTTCAAAGATACATTCATTTCACAACTCAGATGTAAGTATATGGACCATTTGAACACGAGATTTGGCTTGTTTTTGTCAGAGTTGTATTTAGTGTGACTAGGATCAATAAGAGTCGAGTGAATGGGTGGATACATGTGTTAGAATCAAAGATCATTGAGAGGGGGGTGTGAATTAGTGATCTACTAGAAATTGAAACCACAAACTTATTCTTTATCCACTGATTAACAATGTATTACAGAAAAGAACATAATCATGAAACAAAGAATACACAAATCCACAACACTAGAATTTTTACTTGGAAATCCAGAAAGGGAAAAACCACAGTGGGGCTGGAACCCACAATATTCATATACTATGACTAGGAGTACATAAATATTACATAGATGGGGAATTCACTTGCATTCAGGCTCACTGTCTAGAGCTCACTTCTCAAATAAAGTTGCCCAGAAAGCTACAACCCTCAAGGAAGTCTCACTAGCTTACAATTTGATTACAATGAGTAAATACAATAAAATGAACTCTTAATTAGCATCTGACTATGCAAAAATGAGTTTTGGTTAAGCTTTGAGTCTGTGACTGTCTCTGCTCTCGTGAATACACTATTTCTATCTCAGTCAGCTACCGGTTGGTCTGAAAGAAAAATGCGCATGTGAAACTGCGCTCAATCGCACCAAAATGGATCACCACATCTCTAACATCCCAAAAATTGATCTTATATATCTGGTCATAACACAAAAGGAATCTCCTTCAAGTTAGCTTCAAGAGATGTAACGTATAGCTCAAAGTCAGCTTCAATCTCGAACAAAACATAGCACCGAACCAAAAGATTATAATATCATGCTTCCCAAAGGTCTTCCCTATCACTAAGATCACAAAAACAATCATTGAAAACACTACAATCATCAGAAATCATTCTGGACCAACACGTTACCGAAATATCCTATTTTACCGGTTAACACCAACTTCCAGATAAGATGAATCACAATTGCCGGATTGAATCACCATGAAGAGTTTCCATCAATGACAACCCTAGACCAATATGCAACTACTAAATGCCACTTGAAATCATCAAATGAGTGTCAATTGCCAACAATCTCCCCCTTTGGCATTGATGGCAATACCTATGAAAAATGGCTAAGTGTTGAAACCTGTGAAACCTGTACACCATAGGAAAGAATAAAAGAATTCTAAGGCTCTCCCTTATATTAACAATCCAAGAATCTACAATACACTGGACTATACACTGTATACACAATTATTTTGTATATTTTTTACCTCATCTCTCCCCCTTTGACAACAATGCCAAAGATGGAATGTTGTCCAAAATTGACAATACATATGACATATACTTTATAAATATTTGAATAGGTCAGCATAAATGGTCTTAAAAAATCCCAGGTGAGTTTCCCACCCACTCTTCAGGTTATCCAAAATTGTGATGAATGCATTGAATACAATGGCATGAATTTCTAACTCTCTCAGATCTGATGGTATAGGCCGAGCCATTTACTTCATACAATCTGCCTTATTTCTCAACATAGTATCTAACTGGACATCAATCAGGTTTTGGAGTTCTCCCACTTTCCTCAAAACTTTTTCCTTATCTGCTTAAAGGTCAGAGATTTGATCATTAAAGGCTATAATCTCTCCTTCAATGCTTCTAGTTAATGATACATTAGGTTCAAAAGATTGTGAGATAATTGCAAGATTGGTTTGGCAATCATTTATTTGTTTATCAATATCAATAGTGAATTTAGGCAAAATGAGACAAGATTTATACAATTACCGACTTTTGACAATGTGCCAGAAATGGTCTGTAGTCTCTTATTCAATGTCACCCTATCATCTTCAATCATTTTCAAGAATGTCTATTTTCTGACTTCCTGAAATCTGCTCAAAACTTTTTGAGTAGTCATCTTCTCCAAAGAATCAAAATTGCTATTTGCATTGTTAATCAATTGCAATAATTTACCAAAGGGGCTATTATTTGAATCTAACTGTATATTGGTAGCCACCTTCTGCAAAATATTTATGGACATGAAAATTAACTTCTTATCTTCAATCTTTGATTTCACCAGGTCTTGGTTGGCTTGAGCTTGGACTGCAGCAACAAGCATAAGATTCTCTGTAGGAGACATTTTTCCAAGATCAATTGAGCCATCAAGATTGATCTGAGGTGGGGGTACCTGTAATCGGAGGAGTGGAAATTGATGGATCAGCTATGCCTTTGCCTTTTCCCACCTTAGTCGTTTCAACTTCTCCAGACTCAACATCCTTCTTCTCACCCTTGTCCCCAATATCAGTCTATTGAATTACAGGGGATACAATGCTATCAGTCACTGAAGGATTTTCACCAATCTTAGCATCAATTGTGGTGTTACCTTGGTCTTCTAGTTGATCTTCATACTAATTCTAAACCTTTTGACTTTCGGAATCACCATGCTTGTCTTCCGGCTGAGATGATTTAAATACATCTTTATACAAAGGATCATTTTGAATTATCTTCTTCTATATTTCCTTTGTCTCTTTTCTGACCTCCTCAACATTACCAATCATCAACCTATTTATTTTGTTCTTACTTTTGAATTCCTTTATATTGGCTTCTTCAATTAATCTGTTAACTTCATCATGAGTAATACATGTACATCTATTTACAAGTTCTCTCTCCTTCATTTCTCTATGCATTTTACTCGCATTCATCCTTCTAGCATCTATTATACTGTACAGGTCCTTTGGAATGGACTCTTCTAAATCAATTATTGTCTTACTAAAATTATGCAAGTATAATACTACCGCCTCCTCAACTTTTATTTGATCACCATCATCAAAATTGTCAAAATTTGCTTGAAGATTCTTTAAATTTCCATCCACTAATATCTCATCTATCAATTTATTTGCTGATAGTGGAGGAATTATTGTGTACTTACCCTATATATTTCTAGATTCAAGATCTTTGTCCAGTTTAATTTTCACCTGTTTTCTTCTTTGGGGTCTTCCAGAGGGAGCAAGATTTGACTTAATCTTTTTGCTGGACTGAGCTCCAATGGATTGAGGCTTTCTCACCTATCTGACAAATTCACCTCTTTTCTTTGCTCTTCCTACCTCTTCCTCAGATTTAGTTTTTGAGGCCACCAGAGATATTGCAACATAAGTTCTCTTGGGTTTTTGTTTTTGCTTCAGCACACCTTTTCTGGATGGAGCATGCTTAGCAGGTTGTGCCACTGGAGTAGGAGCAGACTTAGTTGCCTCCTTTTGAGCATATTTTTCTCTAGCTTTCTTCACCTCCTCCTTGGTGAATCCCATATAAGCAACTACTTCTTCTGCCATCTTTGTGACCTTTATCTTCCTGGTAGGAGCAGTGAACTACATACGAAAACTAGGGTCTTTTTCCTTAAATGTCCCAAATCTCCCTTCCTTGGGATCTACTAGTTGACTCAGAATATGTTGGGCATATGCCTCAAGTGTAATAGAGTTGACTTCATACCTCATGGGCATGATCTAGACTACTCAGGGCTCCACTTCTTCCATCAGACATTGATCCTTATCCACCATGAAGCAAATGGTTTTCTCATACTTCTCAACCACCTCCTTTGGAATCCTCTCCCTATTCTTTATTGTGGATTGGAAGGTTTTGAATTGTATCCCCAGAGGGTAGATATTCTCATGATATCATCACCAACTCCCCACAAACCTTCCTTGATCTGTATGGCCTCTGGTCTATCATAGGCCCATTGGACCTTGTCATTGATATTGGGTATCTCTTGCAAGAAGTATAGTTCCAGGCAAATAAGGAGTGAACCATATTTAAAAGTATGTTTTTTGTCCTGCTTTATCTTCTTTAGATTTCTCAATAACTCCTTTAGAAGTGTTGTGCACAGATCATACCTCTTGTCTTCTTTAAGCATCTGATAAGTGGAGTAACTGGTGGTACCAGAGATAGAGTTGTACCAGCTGGACTGGTAGACCTAGTATCTGACTACCATTAAAGAAAACTTTACATCATTCTCCAAAATATCATTTACAGTCATGGATCTACTGTCAAACTTTGATATAGTGGTAGCTATCATGGTGTCATTTGAAACATTTCTTAGGCTAGGCACCTCACTGGTTTCATCTAAACCAGTTACAACACAGATTGCTTGCTTGGTAATTATGTGGGGTCTATCAAGCCATACGAATTCATCATGCACGTGGCTCAAGATGTAGCAGATCCACTCTGCCTCATCAAACAATGGTAAATGTATGAACTATGAAAAACCCTTATCATACAACTCCTTATATTCAAGTTTGAGATTTCCCAAACCGTCGGCCAAATGCTTGTTGTAAAGGTCTAACATATCAGCATTCCCGAGCTCCTCAAGGTCACAATGAATGTAAGGCCTGATATCCTCATTGTGTAGTACGCCATAGGGAACAAATGAGAATGCACCTACTGGATCACCCTTGATTGATTTGAATGGATTTTTATTGAATACTAGATGAGTCCTATCCTTGATTTCAACAACCAAAGGAGTTGCAATACCAGAAAATGAAGCCATCTTGAATCCTAGGGTTTACAAAAAACTGAAAAAAATGAACAGATAGATACCTTGCTTCACAATCGGGCACTAATTTCTATTGAGGTCACCAAGTTGCTTTCTCTCTCCTCTTCTCTTACTCGCTTGATCATGATGAATTAATTCTTGAAATTCACTTTTATCCTTCGAAAACCTAATTTTTCATTGTAATAAATGCAGCAACCGGTTATCATGATCTTCATGAAATTTCATATTGGAGCACAAGATACTTTAGAAACTTCTGGATAACATCTGAACATATGATTCAGTCCCTCAACAACCTTCCAAAATTGATTGTAGACCATCAAAGAGGGGGTTCTTAGAATCTGAATGAAAAGCTCCCCCTAAGGCATAAAGCCCTAGTTGCTGGTTAAAGATCCTGCACCGGATTTGGGTGCAAACCTGTTGTCAGCTTTGGATTCATCCTTTCTCACCCACATCTTCTCACACTTCTCCTTGATTTCTTCTACCTTCTCTTTTCCTTTCTCATTTGATTTATTCTTGTCTACTGGAGTACTATTCTTGCTTCTGCAATACTTTGCAATGTGATCGGTTTTATTGCATGCTCATCAAACAACATTATTCTTCATAGGTCTGAAGTTCATCTAATTCTGTCTTCATCTGCACTTCTTATAAATATGTTGAAACATTCCACAAGCATAACATCTTTTGTTCTGAAAGTTATTTATTGCTTCTCTATACACATTTGACTTGTGTCCAAAATTATTGCATATGAAACACTGATCGATAAAGGTAGGAATATTATTCATGTTGTTCATCATACCATTATTCATCCTACTTCTACACTAACTCACCATATGACCAAATTTGTTGCAAGTAAAACATCTACCATTAAATTTATGAGCATTAGGTTGTCTTACTAGAGGATTCTTGCACTTCTTCTGATCAGGTTTAGCATTGCCTCATCCAGATCCACAAGATTCACCTTTCTCAAATCCTAGACCTCACATTTCCTTTCCATGTCTCTAACATTTCAGTATCTTATCAAGCCTTTCTAAAATAGCTTTGAATTTGTCTTTGTATTCATTGGTAGTAGAAAGTTCATCCCTCAAGGTAGCATTTTGTCTTTCAAGTTCTTGACCATTATTCCTTGACTGAGTCAACTCAAGCTTCAACTGATCATTCTCATAGGTAAGCCTGAAGCATTCATTATCTCTTTCCTTCAATGATTGTGCCAGATTCTCTTCATTCTTCTTCCGGTCCTCAATTTCTTTAGTCAGTCTCATCACATTGGTTTGCATCTCATTCTTTAAAGAAACATTCTCTCTCTCAAGCTTGTTGAATACAAAGCACCACTGAGAGGGGGGTGAATCAGTGGTTCTTAAACTCTTTTCTATTCCAAGGAAACTTTAGAATACCGGTTGTTATCTTAAGTACTAAATAATTAAATCAGTAAAGCAAATGATAAGACCAGAGAAGACAATCACACAAATCCAGCTCACAACACTAGATGTACAAGGAAAATCCAATATGGGATTAACCTCGGTGAGAAATGCTGTTGGAGAATACTGCTCCAATCTAGCCTCACAAGTGAAACAATAAATTACAGAGATTTAGGGCACCAACCCCTGCACCAACCTCCAACTTGGTGATGTATATTGAAATACAATTTAGATATAGTTATGGCTTCTTATTGCAAAATAATTATACAACACTTTGGTCAAATAGATCTCTATCGGTTAACAATCTTCTTTTCTTTATGGGATCTCACACTACCCGTGATGAGATCGCTCTCTCTAATTATTGGCCTCTCTCTCTCTCTCTCTCTCTCTCTCACACACACACACACACACACACACACACACACACACACACACACACACACACACAGTCTCACAACTCACTATGTCACACTTGGATGCTGCCTTTCTCAACCACACCTCACCGGTTTGCTCAACTATTGAACATGCTACAGTTATACCGATACTCGACCACTACCGGCTAAACCCTCTCAATGGTTTGCTTGTTGACTCTCTCTACAAATTTATTAGAATAAATTCTAAGGAAGATGATTCTTATCTATACTCAAGATCTCTTCACTCTTCTTCTCCTCTTCAAGCATCAATATTTTCTGTTTCGAGCTTGTATATTTATAATCATGGATTCCTGCCAAGAATGCATTTTGTTGGTCTCAATTTTTGATTACTTTGTTTTCTCTTTAAAATCATTTGCCTCTGTTCACAAAAGAAGAGAACAATGAGAATAGGAAACAAGACAAAAATTAACAAGGTCTACAAGGAAACCTCTTACACTTCAAGCTTGACAAAGCTTAGGCGGGTATACCCACTTGTGACTAGTTTCTCACAATTTAGTAAATGATTTACAAAAAACCAGTGCAAATCTCTGCAAACCTTTTCACTTTAGTGCAACTGAACATAAACGAAAGATTTATTTTCATTGTAAAGGATCATAAAGAATATCACTAACACTAGCAACTTAAACCAGTGCCTTATTAGGGCCTTAGAGTCATCAAAATCAAGTTAAATTTTGACAATAAAATTCACATACATATCACCACTTTGGTCTACTGAATCTATATATGCCTGACATATATAAACTCTCAACCTATGCTAGACCCAGTCATCAAACTCATGTAAATTTACTGATTATCAATGAAAATGAATTAAGTATATTTAATTCTCCTCTTTGAGGAAAAAACCTAAAACATTCCCATCAGTTACCTTGCAAATCATCTAACTAAACAATCCTTGATCATCTAATCAAAATGATAACCAACACACAAACACAAAGACAACACCGATTTGGGCTCAAAATATTTTGATTGTATATTACTATTTTCTCATCAAAATTTTACATAGACATAAGGATGATTTAAGATGCCAAAACAAAAGCCTCCATGTATTCTGCTTCCTTTTCAGCCACTACTACTCCAAATTTAGCAGACTCTAAGGTCATGCTAGCAGCTTCAACTACCACTGCATCTTTGACTCTCTTTACAATCATGCCCCCTGAGTAGTCATATCCTGAGGATTCTCCCCTTCTTCTATTCTCTTCTCTTTTAAGTGACCATATTACTAGGGCTGCATGGGCATCACTATAAGTTATTCCCTCTAAGGGTTTGGTTTCTTTCCTTACTGCATCAAAAATTATTGCGTCAGCTATATCCCATTCTGGGAGAATTAGCACTCCAGCATTTGCAATGAATTTTCTCCCCTCCTTAGGGGTAATTGCCTCAAACTATTTTAGCATCTCCTTCTTTATTTCTGCTTCAATAGCAAATGTATCTTTATGGGATTGTTCAGTTTTCCTCTTTTCACATATTTCCTTAAATTGCCCCATATGCTTCCTCCAAACAAATTGCAGAGAAGCTCTTGACTTTACAAAATTTTCATCGACCAAAAATTGATCACTAGCCTTCTTAATGACAGGATCCAACTCTCTTCCTACAAATTCTTCAGTAGTCAGGTCCATTTTAGCACCTGCTAGCTCTTCTGGCATTCCATCTTGCAATTCTCCATAAGTAAATGAAATTTCCCCTAGGCTTCCTAGTTTCATTAATTGCTTAGCAACTTCCTGCTCATCACTTATATGTAATGGGGATTGAGATGGTGAATATAGGGATTCACTTGGTTGTGCCTCTTTTCCCAACCTCTGCCTTTTTGGGGAGGCTTGTGACTCAGGAGCATCCTCCATTGGCATTTTGCCCTTTGATGTGGAAGGTTCATCCTCTTTAGGCATCACTACATTGTATCCCGATTTTTTATACATTACATACTCTCCAGAGGGAACAATCTTAGCAAACATGGGCTTGGTCAAGATGATCTTGGCCTTCTCAAGGTTTGCCTTCATTACTACATCCTTTTTCTCATTCAAAATTTGCATGGCATCCTCAAAATAATCTATCAAAAATTTAATCTTTTCCTCAAAAGGGTGGAAACTTTTTAATGGGTCATAATTCTTATCAGAATGTTGGATAGAACCAAGAGTTTTCTTGAATACTAACCACTTTTCCTTTCTCACCTCTTGCTCTGCCAAGTTAAATTCAATCCTTATTAGATCTTCAAGGAAGTGGAATTGATGCACTTTGGCCCCACACCTGACCTTTTTCCTTAACATACCATTAAAGAAGTCTTCAGGATCAGCAAATCTAGCCACTATTGTTGGCAATCTGTATGGCTGGAGGAACTTCTCAAAATGTAACCAACCCCCTTTGGTAATAACAAACTGATGTGCCATGGTGACAGTTGGAAATATTGTCCCTCTTCCTTTATTTTTCAGTTCTGCTTCTTGCAGACTCCCAATCCGTCTTATAATTTCAGCAATACCAATCTTCAAGGGGACCTGATAGGGCAGCAATTATGGGGTTCCCCTGAAACCATATACTCTAAAGACAGTAGAAACATGATATAAAATTATGTCACCCCAATTGTGTACAATCTTAATGTCTTCCGCAAACTCCTTAGGTGTAATGAATTCAAGGAGAACCTTTGGGATCCTAGGGTTCTCTTGACATAGAAGAATTCTAAGCTTAGATGCAAAACATCTATCAAACTCCAGATAACTGGCATCTTCCCTGTCCCAAGACAAATCTGCACTCCACAATTGGACTGGCATATCTTCACCATGTTTTTCTCTTAACAGGTCCATATCTTTTGCAAAATATTTTGCACCTTTAAACAAAAACATATGCATTAACATGGAATACTAGCCAAAAGGTCTATCCACCTTGGCATTATTGATCCCAATTAAACCCTCATGGATGACATTTACAAGATAGGGTGAAAAGTCATATGCTATTGCTATGGATGGGTTCATAATTTGTGCCATCATAAGCATGTAATGAGTAGGCATGACATTCTCTTCATCTTCTCCAAAATTTTTACACAAAGACCAATATATACCCTTAGCCCTCAAGGTGAATAAATTCATAGGGAAAGATTCTGCTGTACTAGGGCCTACTAGTGTTAGTCCTCCTATCTTTGCAAAAAATTCCCTCAATGGCCCACTCCTAAGATGATCCTTCTGGGCATCATAAACCTTTCTCAGCATTTTAAAATCAATGGGCTCTAGATAACTTGAAGCTTCATTTAGCCTGAATACTCTTTTAAGTTCATCAGCTATAATTTCAATTAGGGGGCCTCTACTTACATTCCTCACAATCCTGGTGATGGGGTCATATATCTTTGCAATCTGAGTCAATAAATCAACATCCATGAAAACCTCAGGGACCACCAATTTCCCAACATCTATTTCCCATATGTTATTTGTAGGAGTAGGTGCATTCCTGACCAAACCCTACCCTAAACAGACCTAGACCTGCCATGCCTATCTGGGTATCTCTTAGCCATCATCCCTTATCATATAAACCATCACCAATCCACAGGTAGGGAGACTTAGGCACAAGTTCCTTTATCTTGGCAACACTATTCGTGGATTGAACCAATTTTTTCAGAAAATCATCACAGATAGCCCTCTCCTGATAGTCTATCTTTCCCTTAAATTCTCTTCGCGGTGCCATTTTAACAATCTAAGGTTAACCTTACTTCAATTTTGTTATTCAAACAACCTTTTAGAACTCTTAGCACTAGACAATATCAACATGAGCAAAAATACAAACCACAACCACATAAAAACTTACTTGTCAGCTGAGAATTCACAAAAAATGCGCTCCTTGTCTCTGCCAATCTTCTTGAATTCTTTTTTGCAATTAAAATCTCAAAGCAAGGTTTTATGAGGGCACCCTGATGGAAAATGAGCATTAATTACCATCAATGGAGCCACATGCTCTGCAATTAATCCATTTAAATTTCAAATTTTATGCTCTAATAGACCAAACCAATGTTTTCAGTATGCTTTTCCTTTCAGTCATTGATCCACGAAGAATAAAACTTGAGAAACTTTCCATCGCGATCAAGAGACTACCATTAGATCAAGCAGAAATAGAATACCTTTTAATCACTTAAGCCTTTGAAGAGGGCCCACCATTTAGTCACCCGCTTGCCCTTTGTAGCTGATCCATAAAGGGTAAAGGACTAGCATCTCCCCATCATGGTATAGTGACAACCGTTGATCTCCCCTAAACTTGTCAACCATTTAAAACATCTAGGCCGCTCACATTGGTCGGGCCCACCATTCAGTCGCTAGTCCATAAAGAGTAAAACCCTTACAACTCTTCATTGCGGTCTAGCGACAATGTTTAGATTATATCATTACCGCTTGAGCTTTAAGGTCCCTTATCACTTACTCACCACCGCTATCTATTAACACTTAACCGCCACTGCTGACTTTCTAACCGGCCCCGCCACTAGCAGCTTGTTGCTGAGTCGTGATGAGTATTCAACGTGCAACTTCTTATTGTGGTATCATGACAACTGTAGGATCAAACAAGACTTACTCAGCTGTTAAGAACCCAATGCATACATTAAGAGACATACTTAGGACTTTAGGAAAATATAAAGCGTTTCAATTTTAATAAAGCCCGCCAAAACCTAAAGCTCAAATGGCCCCTTTTAACGAGGTAGTGACCCTTTTGGTTAAGTGAAAAAGGTAATAGATAAACAAATGAGTTCTCAAGACAATACAACATAAAGTCTTCTTTACCAAATAATTTTGAAATTATTGAACCCTAAACCCTTAAAAACCGTTTAATTGCAGACAGGGAACAATCCAAAAAATTGGAAAATTAAGGATATTAGAACACAAACAACACCATCCAAAACACTGATAACACATTCAAAAACTGTCGTGTTAGGTTTTTCTTTTCCAGATCAATCAGAATCCCCTTTGATTCAATCTTCTTTTTAGAGATATGTTCTTTATGACTACGATCAATCACCAATTGAACTTCACATTCCAATGTGCATTTTCTAAATCTAGAGGTCTGCACCATGCTTTTTTTCTTTTCTCTGTCAATTACCATTAATGGATTTTCTATTTCCTTCACCTAATAGGTACGAAGATCAAATCTTCTTGCAAGATCAATGTGATTGATTTTTTAGCTTGCCTTCCTTGAGCCACAATCTTCTGGCATCGTCCATGACTTGCAGGTTCCTCATAAAAGCCGACCTGCTTGCAGATTTGTTACATCGATGCACACTCCATCGACCTATGAAATACCTCCACCTAGAATCCAACTGTCATGCTTGTCGACATCCACCTTTTCTTGGATTCTTATGTCATTTTGACATACTTTGTCAATCCAGGTTGATTATCAATTTATTTTATGTTACCAGTATGACCATCAACCATCCCCTCTGTTATGTTTACTAGTTGTTGTGCCTTTATAGTACACAGGAAACCTTATCTCGGTTTATGCCTTACTGGTAACCCTTCTTTACTGGTAGATGACCCAAGTCATGTGTATTAGCAACCCTCCTTCTATCTACTCACTCTCATGTGTATTTCCATCATATCAGTCACCACTTCTTACTTACTGGTGACCTTGCCAAACCAGTTGACATCAATGACAACTTAATGCCAAATTGCCAACAATATCCCCCTTTGGCATTGATGTCAACTTACCGCAAGACACTTCATACAGGTGCATTTATCCCCCTTTGACACAATGACAAAGGGTACTGTACAATCCCCCTTAGATCCATACGTAGCTCCCCCTTAGACTGCTATGAGCTCTCCCTGAACCTCATTAATCCTTCCTTTCTCAAGTGCATAAGTCAGATGAAACAACTCCTAACTTGTGTCTTAGGTACTCAAAGGTGCTTATCCGTAATGGTTTGGTGAAAATGTCTACTACTTGTTCTCTGGTAGGGACATAATCCATCCTTACCTCCTATTCTTCAACCTTCTCTTTGAGAAAATGATACTTGATAGCAATGTGCTTTGTTCTTGAATGCATCACTGGATTCTTTGCTATGTTGATTGCCCTTGAATTATCACACCAGATGAGAATAGGATTAGTGATGTCCACCTATATGTCTTTGAGGGCCTACTTCATCCAAAGCACCTATGAGAAACAAGTAGTAGCAACAATGTATTATGCTTCAATAGTTGATAGAGAGACCGAGTCTTACTTCTTGCTATGTCATGAGGCCAGTTGATCACCTAGGAAGAATGCACCACCACTTGTGCTCTTTCGATCATCAATGCAACTTGCCCAATCAACATTAGTATATACTTCCAAGATGAATTCCCCTTGTTTAGGGTACCACAATCCATAATTGAGTGTCCCTTGTAGGTACCTAAAGATTCTTCTTACAACATTCATATGTGACTGCTTAGGTGCAACTTGGAATCTGGCCACCATGCATACTGCCTATACTATATCTGATCTAGAAGTAGTTAGATACAATCGGATGCCTATCATGGATCTATACAAAGTCTGATCCGCCACTAGTGATTCATCAATTCTTGCTCAATCTACTTCCTATCACCATGGGAGTACTTACAAGTTTACAATCCTGCAGTTGAAATTTCTTCAATATTTCCTTTGCATACTTGATTTGTGAGATAAAGATTCGCTTATCTCGCTGTAATATCTACAAACCAAGGAAGTATGTCAATTCACCAAGCATTAACATCTCAAATTTTGTCTGCATCTGATCAGCAAATTCTTTGTAGAGGGTGTCCTTATTCCCTCCAAAGATAATTTCATCTGCATACACAACCACAATGATCATATGGTTTACAGGGCCTTCTTCAACTGACACATAAATGTTTCATCATCATGCAGCATAAACCCTTCAGGTTTCTCTATGTATACTTCTAAATTTCCATTTAGGAAGGTAGATTTTACATCCATTTGATATACTTTATAACCCTTGTAGGTAGAGAAGGCTAGAAACATTCTAATTGCTTATAATCTAACTACCAGTGCAAATAATTCTTCAAATTCAATTCCTTCTACCTGAGAGTATCCTTTGAAAACTAGTCTAGCTTTATGCTTAACAATTTTACCTTCTTCATTCATTTTATTCTGATAGACCCATTTAGTGCCAATGATTTTCTTGTCTTCCGGTCTAGGGACTAATTCCTAGGTCTTGTTCTTCTTAATCTGATGCAGTTCTTCTTCCATGACATCCATCCATTCTTGTCTTTTGCTGGATTCATTGAATGTTTTGGGTTCTACTTTAGTCATGAGGTAGAATTGACTTGTTCATCATTCTAGGCAAGTCATCTTCTAGTCTGCACACCATCACTCTTATTTCCTAGAATTTTCTCTTCTGGGTGATTCAACTACACATACCGGTTGGGAGCCTTCTTGGATGCTTCTTCTGGTTCATTTTTTGACGGAGCTTTCTCACCTTCATCATCAGAATCATCATACTAGGTTACCTGTGGTTGACTTCCTTTGTACATATCCTCGTCAAATTTTACATGCACACTCTCAATGACTCTTCTTAGTCTTTTATTGTAGCATTTGTAGGCCTTGTTGTTAAATGAGTAACCAAGGAAGATTCCTTCATCACTCCTAGATTCAAGGCTTCCTAGACTATCCATATCTCTCTTGATAAAGCACTTACTTCCAAATACTTTGAAGTATTTGACAGATGGCTTCTGGTCATACCACAACTCATAAGGTGTCATTCTTTTGTTTGTTCTTAATTGAACCCGATTGAAAGTATATGCAGTAGTATGAACAACTTCCTTCCAATATGTGTTTAGCAGACTTGCCTCATTTAACATGGTTTTGGCCATCTCCTTAACTGTCCTGTTCTTTCTTTCTACCACACCATTTTTTTGTGGTGTCCTAGGGGCTGAGTATTGCCTTCTAATTCCATTTTTTTCACAATAATCTTCAAATTCATTTGATGTGAACTCTCCACCCCGGTCTGATCTTAGACATTTTAGCTTGCACCCACTTTCTTTCTCCACCATCTTCCTAAAGATCTTGAATCTGTTGAATGCTTGTGACTTATCTTGCAGGAAGGTGACCCATGTCATTCTTGAGTAATAATCAATAAAAAGCATAAAATATCTTTCACTTGCAAGTGCTTTTGTCCTAGTTGGACCACACAGATATGTATGCACAATTTCAAGTGGTCTTGACGTGTTGTGCTCTTTTTTCCTAAAGCTCATCTTAGTTTTCTTTCCTTTCACACATTCATCACAAAATGTGCTTGCCGGTTTGATGATGGGTGGAATATTCCTCACATAACCCTTTCTACTTACTACAACTAGGTTATAAAATTTTATGTGGCCTAATCTTTGGTGCCATGGCCAACTTTCATCAAGTTGTCCTAACATGCATTGGGACTTATATCATTCCTTCAGATTGTAAACATTGCCATTTGTTCTCTTTCCTTCTTCCAGAACCTGACTGATACTGTCTTTCTTTATCTGGAAGCCGGTTGAGTCAAAGGTGAGTTTTAACCTTTGTCACACATCTGACTCATGCTCAACAGATTGTGCTTTAAGCCTTCCACATAATACACATCACGTGCCTTCAATTTTCCATCAATGCTTAGAGTACCTTTTCCCTTTGTCTTGATGGAAGAGTTGTCTCTAAATCTTATTGAACCACCATTCCAATCTTAAAGCTTCATGAATTTGTTTTTGTCACCAGTCGCGTGGTTGGAACAACCACTATCTACAACCCATAGATTTTTTCTTTTAGCATGTAAGGTAGTCTACACTATCAGACTTGATTCTACCTTTTCTTTTTCTTTCTCAACCCATACCGGCTTGGTTTCCTTCTTGTCAGCTGCTATTTTGTGCTCAGGTTAAACTACCAGTTCTTGATCAGGTCTTGTCTTCTTCTTCTTGATCTTCTCGTTTTTACAAAACCTTGCTATGTGTCCAAATTCTTGATAGTTATAGCATTTCATACTTTCATTTAAAGGTAAATCCTTAAAATTATTGTAGGGCACCAGTTTATTCTTCTTACATTCTAAAATTTTATGACCATATCCATTGCACTGATAACAGACAACATTCATATCCTATAGTGCATAAATGGATTTCTATTTTCATAACACATAGAGGGATTATTGGTGAATCTTTAGTAAGCGATTCTATACCCAAATTTGTTACATTGGTAATAGTAACCATGAATTTTAGAAACATACCAATTAGGTTGCCTTGGTCCTGCAAAGGACTGCCTCATCAGGGGTCTTCCCTTCATGTTGTTGGCTCTAATGAATCCTTCATGGTCAACTCTTTCATTTCTCCTTGAATCTGCATGTCTGTGTGATGCGTGTGGCCTCTGGTTCATTGCTTGTGTATATCAATTTGTGTGGTGATTTCCAACAACATTTGCATATGTCTTTTTATCGGTATCCTTTCCTACAGTGAATGTCTTCTTTTCTTCACCTTGATTTGAAGAGGTAGACTTTATTTCTTTACCGGATGTGTCTTTTCTGTTTGAACTTTGACCTTCTTCAAAGCCTAATCCATGGGTATCTTTGGATTGCTCATGTTTGCTCAACATCTTGTCTAAGGCTTCGGTGCTGCCCTCATATTTTCTCCTTTAATTTCTTCCTTACTTTCTTCAAGCTCCTTCCCGATCTTCACTAATTTCTGCTTCCAGATCTTGATGCTCCTTTTCCTTCTTCATCAGATCAGAGGATGTAACTTCACATATTCTCTTGGTTTCTTCCAACTGCAGTTTCAAGTCAGATATGACTTGACTGGACTCATCTAGGGATTGCTTCAAGAAACCTTGTTCATCTACTACAGCATGCTTGACCTTCTTGAGTTATTTTCTTGTTTTACTCAGTTACTCAAGAGAACTTATATGCTCTCCTTCTAAGTCCACTTCAGCCTCAATATCCTCCTCTTCCTCATCTTCACCAACCAGTTCATCAAGTGCCATAAAGAGATTAACTTTTGTGTCATTCTCATCGTAATCATCTTCTAATGTACTTTCTTCATTTGTGGCATCATCTTCAATAGTATATAGATTGTTCTTCTTCTGGTAGCCTCTTCTTCCTTGATGGTAGACATTTCTTTCTTTATCTTTTCCAGTAGATCTGTTAAACCCTCTTGACTCATCTCCATCAATTTCATTATAAGGACATTTCGCAAAAAAGTGTTCAACTTTGCCACAGTTGAAACTTATGAATGGTAGCTTTCCTTTATACTTGTCGGATCCTCTTTTTTTTTTTTTTGAAAAAGTTTGCTACCTCTGCATTAGAGTTTTCACTGGATCCTTTATGAGAAGCTACTTCTTTTGCCCTTTTGAGTTATATTGAATGCTGCCCCTTTCCTTAAGGAAGCATCATCAGGTGTTCTCATTTCATAGGTAGTTAGTGAGCCAAATAGTTCATCCATTGAAAAGATCTTCAAATCCTTGGCTTCTTCTATGGAAGACACCTTTGTATCATACTTAGGTGTAAGAGACCTAAGTACCTTCTTGACAAGGATCTCATCTGCAATATCTTCTCCAAGTCCTTTAATGGTATTCACAATTTCATGAAATATGTAAAGGTAGTCCTTCATATTGATGCCTTCAAGTTGGCCCCTTAGTTCTTGTAGCTTAGCCTCTTTAACTTTTTCATCTCCTTCAAATAATCTCTATATTTTATCCCAGGTCTCCTTGGCAGATGTACAGTGGATGACCTTGACAAACTCATTATTAAATAGCCCGCTCAAGATAGCATGTTTGGACTTTTCATTGTTCTCATACTCCTTCTTGGCATCCAGATCAGTGGGAGGAACACTAGGGACAACATACCCACTCTTGATAGACATCCACACATTAAAATCAAGGGAGGAGATATAGGTCTCCATTCTTCTGCTCCAAAAGGCATACTTGGATCCATAAAACATGGGGGCTTTTGAGGAAGCAGACTCATTTCTTGCCATTGTTTCTAAGTCTAGGATCTACTCAAGGTTTAGAGATAACTAGGAACTTAGGCTCTGATACCAATTTTTGAACACAGAGTACCATTGAGAGAGGGGTGAATCAGTGGTTCTTAAACTCTTTTCTATTCCAAGGTAACTTCAGAATACCAATTATTATCTTAAGTACTAAACAATTAAATCAGTAAAGCAAATGATGACACCAGAGAAGGCAATCACAGAAATGCAGCCCACAACACCAGATGTAAGAGGAAAATCCAATATGGGAAAAACCTAGGTGAGAAATGTTGTTGGAGACTACTTCTCCGATCCAGCCTCACAAGTGAAACATTGAATTACAAAGATTTAGGGAACCAACCCAAGGAGCACCAACCCTTGCACAAAGCTCCAACTTGGTGATGTATATTGAAATACAATTTAGATACAGTTATGGCTTCTTGTTGCAAAATAATTCTACAAAACTTTGGTCAAATAGATCTCTACCGGTTAACAATCTTCTTTTCTTTATGGAATCTCACACTACCCGTGATGAGATCACTCTCTGATTCTTGGTCTCTCTTCTCTCTCTCTCTCTCTCTCTCACACACACACACACACACACACACACACACACACACACACACACACACACACACACACACACACAGTCTCACAACTCACCATGTCACACTTGGATGCCGCCTTTTTCAACCACACCTTACTGGTTTGCTCAACTGTTGAACCTGCTATAGTTATACCGTTACTCGATCATGGTTGGCTAAACCCTCTCATGGGTTTTCTTGTTGAATCTCTCTGCAACTTTCTTAGAATAAATTCTAAGGAAGATGATTCTTATTTGCACTCAAGATCTCTTCACTCTTCTTCTCCTCTTCAAGCATCAATCTTTTATGTTTCGAGCTTGTATATTTATAATCATGAATTCCTGCCAAGAATGCATTCAAACACTATCGTGTTAGGTTTTCATTTTCCATCTCAATCTGAATCCCTTTTGATTCAATCTACTTTCAGAGATATGATCTTTATGACTACGATCAATCACTAGCTGAACTTCGCATTCCAATGTGCGTTTTCTAAATCTGGAGGTCTGCACCATGCTTTTTTTCTTTTCTCTATCACTCACCATTAATGGATTTGTTGTTTCCTTCACCTATCAGGTATGGAGATCAAATATTCTTGCAAGATCAGTGCAATTTCTTTTCCAAATTGCCTTCCTCAAGCCGTAATCTTCAGGCATCCTCCATGACTTGTGGGTTTCTCATAAAAGTCGACCTGCCTACATATTTATTACATCGATGCACACTCCACTGACCTGTGCAATACGTCCACTTGTTATCCAGTTGTCATGCTTGCCGACATCCACCTTTGCTTGGATTCCTATGTCATTTTGACATACTTTGTCGACCTAGGTTGATTACCAGTTTAGTTTGTATTACCGGTATGACCATCAACCATCCCCTCTATTTTGTTTACTTTTTGTTGTGCCTTTATGGCACACAAGCAACCTTCATCCCGATTTATACCTTACCAGTAACCCTTCTTTACTGGTAGATGACCCAAGTCATGTGTACCTATAGCCTTCCTTCTATCTGCTCACTCTCATGTGTATTTCCATCATATCAGTCACCACTTCTTACTTACTCGTGACCTTGCCAAACCGGTTGACATCAATGACAACTCAATGCCAAATTGCCAACACAGCTTTGTCTTGATATTCCATGATCTGATATTATTTCTCCTTAAACTTGTCCATTAATTCCTTTCTCTTTTCTTTGCATATACTTGCATTTAGGTACTTCAAGGTACAAACCTCACTTCTAGCTCCATAAAGATCCTCAAGTGCCACATTGAGTTGTCTCTGAAAATTGAAATTTATTGAATCAATCTCCTAGATCTTCCTCAAGAGGTTAAGATTCCTCAAAGGAACTAGGATTTGATGCCAATTGTTAGAATCAGAGATCACAAAGAGGGGGGGGGGGGGGGGTTGAATCAGTGATCTACTGAAAATTAAAACCACAAACTTATTCTTTTTCTACTGGTTAACAATGCATAACAAAATAGAACATAAATATGAAAGACAGAATACACAAATCCACAGCACTAGAATTTTTACGTGGAAGCCCGGAAAGGGAAAAACCATGGTGGGGCTGGAACCCACAATATTCATATAGTATGGCTAGGAGTACATAAATATTACATAGATGGGGATTGCACTTGCATTCAGGCTCACTGCCTAGAGCTCACTGCTCAAATAAAGTTGCCTAGAGAGCTACAACCCTCAGGGACATCTCAATGAATTACAATTTGATTACAATGAGTAAATATAATAAAATGAACTCTTAATTAGCATCTAACTATGCAAAAATGAGTTCCAGTTAAGCTCAGAATCTCTAACTATCTCTGCTTTGCTGAATACTTTATTTTTGTCTTAGTCAACTATTGGTTGGTCTGAAAGAAAAATGTGCATGTGAAATTATGCTCAATCACACCAAAACTGATCACCACATCTCTAACATCCCAAAAACTAATTTCCAAATTAATCTTATATATCCTGTCATAACACAAAAGTAATCTCCTTCAAGTCGGCTTCAAGAGATGTAACGTATAGCTCAAAGTCAGCTGCAATCTTAAATAAAACATAGAATTAGACCAAAAGATTATAATCACATGCTTCCCAAAGGTCTTCCCTATCACCGAGATCACAAAAAAAGTCACCAAAAACACTGCAATCATCAGAATCATTCTGGACCAACACATTACCGAAATACCCTATTTTACCGGTTAACTGGCTACCGATTAACACCAACTTCTAGATAGCATGAATCAAGATTTTTGGATTGAATCACCACGAATATTTGTCATCAATGAAAACCCTACACCAATATGCAACTACTAGATGTCACCTGAAATCACTAGATGAGTGTTAATTGCCATCAAAATGAGTTCCACAATATCTAACTCCTTTATCTCAAACAATATCCATGTCAAATGACAACATGGGAATTTCAATTGAATATGACCATCTTTCAGATCTTCTACAACCAGGACATATTAATGCAGTTATTGCACTGCAGGGGAATGAAGAGAGATCATACTACTAGTTGGTACGATGTGTACAGGGAAATCAAAGCTAACACAGTCGATACATGAGCATTTAAATATGACACTTTTAATCATAAGTTGTGCTTAAAAACTTTGAATATTTTCTTAATTAATGTGCTTGGTGGAAGACTATATAAATGCATATTTATTTATTTTTCTCTTATACTCTTCTAATTAGAGAATATATTAGAAATCATATTTTGTGTTAAATGTATTACTTATACAATTGACTAATGGAGAAACAACCGATCTTTACGATTTTTTGTATTATATTTTGTCCTATATTTCCTGGATATGTTTCAGATATATTTGGAAGTTATTGTAAGACGTGGAGTTATGAACTTTTTGTTCAAAAACATGGAATGCATGATCACTCCTGATCACTCTAGTTGTATGAAACCTTCGTTTTCTCCAAGTCTACTTTCATCAGTTGTTCTATGGAACTTCAAGTTTCATTTGAATAATAAATGCATTTGTAAAGTTTTCTACAATTTTAAGTTAGTAGTTGTTACTCATCTAAGTGGGTAACATTGTTTTTGAATTTAAATAAGGATATATGTATATGTATCCCATAGCTTTCAGTAGAAAGCTAGTTAGCTAGTGATCAATTTTGGAGACTCACTTTTTGTAATTTCAAAACTTTTTTTACTCCCTCCTGGGAGCCAATTGTAAAATTGAAGTTGATTTAAAATCTCTATGTTCATGGATGCCATTAGAGGAAGAGCATGGCCCGCTCAATCAAGGGGAGGTGATCCTAAGTTGATTTTTTGTTTTTATTTAGATAGATTATATGTTTGATTTAATAATGTTCTTTTTTGTATGTTTATGTTAATTATGGAAACTCAAAATCAATTGTAATCCATAATCTTCAATCCTAAGTTAATCTAGTATTTTTCTAAGATAGATCAATTCATTCATATAGGTTCATATTCACGTTTTATTAATTTAGCTCAGATTTATCAATTGTTGTATTCTAGTTTCATATTGACTTTGTTAGAGTAGATGACAATGGTGATTAAAGTTGTGATTAGACAAAAGCTTTATTAAACTTGATCATAGAATTTAGTTTTCTTTAAATATTTTGTAGAATAGATTTTTAATTTTCTGCAAGCATAAAATAGATTTCATTTTTCAGAAAGTAGAATAGAATTCAAATTCGTGTTGTAGTTTAAATATGGTTTAGTCTTAGCTAATGATTCCATGAATTAGTTCTAATCAAGTCTTGATTAGATTGCATCAAAAGCACTAGAGTTCTTCTTAGAATAGATTTAGTATCTTCAGTTTTGGTTCTAGGAAAGTGTCATTACCATAGGATTTATTTCTTAGAAAGAGATCCTGAAAGATTCATCTTAATGGAGCACGACTGAAGAAAAAGTCATTGTTCTCAGTGCAACCCCCCTCCCCCCAACTTAAACTCATCCTTATCACATATATCTCTAAGACACACCTGGTTCAATAATGATAAATTAAATGATGTGAGTTGTCACATCAATGGCCTCACCAATCATTTTTGGTATCATTTCTGGAGAAATAAAAGATTTGGCTACCAAATTTTGAAGCCTTAGTGTTGATAAGGAAGGAAGTTAAGATATTTATGAGAAGAGCTAGAGATCATTTTGGAAGATTCCTTCTAAGGCATTATAATATTGATCAATTGCAATCTCAAGGTTCTCAAGAACAACAAGACCAATTCGAACAACAAGAAGAACAACAAGAAATATTTGAGCAACAAGAAAAAGAAAGAGTGATCGAGTATTAGCTAAGGATCCCCCACCTAATAGGACATTTTCATATCCCATTAATTTGAATGTGAGAGATAATGAGCCTCGTATGAAAAATATGTCTCCTTGCATTTTACTTACTTTTAGGGGAAATTTTTTTGAAGATCCTGATCAGTTTCTCTTTGAATCTAAAGTCCTTTGTCAGACTTATGATTACACATCTGATAATCATAAGTTGAAATTGTTTCCTTCTACTCTGAAAGAATCAACATTATGATGGTTTATGGGTTTACATGTTGCTTCCATATCAACATGACAAGAGATGGAAACTGTATTGTTGGGATAAATACCAAGATTATTGTTGGGGGAGAGATAGAAATAATGGGTTGTTTCGAATGAAGCAAATGGAAGTTGAAAGTTTGGAAGATTATGCTGATAGGTTTCTATTTTTGTACAAAAGATGTTGTTGATGGACTCACCTGACAATTGTTTTGTGAGGAATTGATGATGAGTCCAAACAAGCTTTGAATTGAATGGGAAAAGGAGATATCAATAAGATTCCTTTAGAAGACATTATTGGTATATGCAAAAATTACTCTAGGACTAGAGTTGGAACTAGGGATTCTAAGAGAAACAAAGCTTTAGGTCCTGATGTATCCCAAGTAATGGAGGAAATAGAAAACTTAAAAATTGATACACTCCATCTCAATACTCAGGCAGATAAGAAAAATATTGAGACCTTAGCCATTTATTATTCAAAATGTAGAGGAGAACATCTTTTGAGGGAACATCCATTGAATCAGATTGATCTTTATGAAATTTATGAAAAGAATCATGCAACAAGCTCTTGCAATCTCCTACTAGATATTAAAAATCATTTGAAGAAACCTCCTATTCTGGAAGAAGAGCTTAACCATGTTGGACAAAGATCTTAGAATTTAGGGCTTGATGCTTATTTAGGACAACATGGCCCTAGAAATAATTGGAATTCAAACCAATGGTAGAATGTCAATCAGTGGACCCCTCCTTATGCAATGCAACCACCTCCCACATCTTAGGGATCTCCAAAATGGGTTAGTCCTCAATGGAACCAACCATAGTGACAACCATAGTAGCAGCCCAATCCATCATCGTGGTAGCAAAACCAACCTCAATTTCAACCTTGGTAGAATCAAGGTCCAAAACGACCTTGGGGACAACCTTCAACCCTAATTACTAGACCAAATACTGCTAATGGTCAAGTGAATTAAGCTCATACTAGCACAACTAATTCCAAACTCGAAGAATAACTGCCCTCAACAAAATTTTAACATTGATTCTAATCCTCTTGGTTTGAATGTAATAGAATTGATGATATTCAACTAAGGAATCATAATGTTCCTTCAAAATCTAATGTTTTAGATAAGGAGGGGGAGAAGAATGAGGAGATTTAGGAAAAAGATCAAAGTTCTGATAATATGAAGGAAGCAACTACAAAAGAACCTTATCCAGAATGTTTTAAAATAGCCCAAGTATCTCCTAACACCTCCCAACCTGATCATATCAACATGGTAGATTCTCAACTTCTTCGTGAGCTGAAAAAAATCAACATAGAGATACCTCTATTACAGGTCATTATGGACATACTAGAAATTAACCAACTATTTAAGTCACTTTGTATAAAAACTCTTGGAAGAAAAATGAAATTTCTTTCTAGAATCCAAGTAGGGACTAAGCTCAATGATGTATTATCAAAGAGATTGCTTCCTCAAAAATATAGTGACTGTGGGAGTTCTGTAATTACTTTAAAAATAGGAGGAGTTGAGATACCTAATGTGTTGATTGATTTACGGGAATCTATAAATGTTATCATAGCTAACATTGCTGAAATGTCAGGGATGACAAGTATCCAACCTACAACAATTGTGCTTAAGTAGGAAAATCAATCTATTGCCAAACCTAAAGGTGCTTTGGAAGATGAAATAGTCACAATTGACACATTGGATTACCCAGTTGACTTTTTGGCACTCAAAGCAAAGAAGAAGGAATTAGGATACTCGATTATATTTGGAATATCTTGGCTAGAAACTGCAACTGAATTGATAGATTGCAGATCTAGTAGTATGCTTGGATCTTCAACGGTCAGAAATAGAAAGAATTCACACTTTATCCTCCAACTAAACCAAAATTCCATTCTAACACTCAATTTTGGATTGATGAGGGAATGGAGTCAGAAGGAGATGGAGTGGTTGAATTATCCATGGTTACTTGGTTAGAACATGTTGAGGAATATAAAGAGACGTGGAATAGGGAGATGAACTTAATAACAATACTGACAAGTTCAATCAAGTGAATGAAGAATGCTCCTTTCTTGAAGAAGTTAAAGAGGGGAGTTTCAAGAAGATTGTACGTCATGATAATTTGCATCCTTTTCCTCTTAATACACTTATAAGAGATCCATCTAAAGGGACGATTGAAACTAAAGAGACTACAGTATCTGAAGATAAACCTTTTTTTATTAATTCATCTTTGCCTCCAAGACAAGAAGAGAAGTTGAAGCTTACTTTAGAGAAACATATAAAAGCATTTACTTGGGAGTATAAAGATATGAGAGGAATACACCCTTCTATTTGTACATATCATATCTACACTGAAGATGTTAAACCTGCGAGACAAGGACAAAGGAGAATCAATCTAGCTCTGAGAGATTTTGTTAAACAAGAAATAGAAAATTTCTACAAGTAGGTTTCATTTATCCTATTTTTGATAGTCCATGGATTTCACCACTGGTTAGTGTACCCAAGAAAAATGGTAAGTGGTGTGTTTATGTGGATTACAAAGAATTGAATAAAGCCACTAAGAAGGATTATTTCTATTTACCATTTTTTGATCACGTGCTTGATAACCTAGCTGACAGTAATTATTTATCTTTCCTTGATGGTTTTAGTGGTTCAAACCAAATACAAGTGGCTCCTTAGGACCAAGACAAAACAAAATTTAAATGTACTTGGGGTACTTATGCATATAGGGTTTTACCATTTGGAATTTTTAATACACCAACCACTTTTCAAAGAGTTGTATTGGCTATTTTTGAAAATTTACTACTTCATGTGTTGAGGTGTATATGGATGATTTCATAGTCCATGAAAAGATATTTGAAGAAGCACTGAAAATATTGAATAAAGTGTTGCAAAGATGTAAGAATCATAGATTTCCATTGAATCATGAAAAATATTCCCTTATGATGACACAAGGAATTGTTTTGGGACATCATATTTATAAAGAGAAAATAAAGGTTGATCCAAAGAAGGTGGAAGTTATTCAACAAATTGAAATTCCAAAGACTCAAATTGATGTCAAAGGATTTCTAGGGCATGCGGATACTATAGAAGATTCATTGAAGGATTTAGCAGAATTGTTGATATTGGACATTGTTGCTACTAGGATATGATGTTGTCATTGATGTCAACATATTCCTACTCCGGTGATTGCAGATTGGTTTATTGGGATTTTGATTTGGTGTATGGAGTATTTCTAGTATCATTATATTCTTTTGTATTGGTTTTGGTGATCTTGGAAGTTTAATTGATCATATCATATCATATCATATGATCCGGTTTTGCAGTTTTTTTTTTATCAGTGCTTTGTAGAGTTCAGTATTTCCTCTAGTATCTTCCAGTGTGATCAGATCATGAACTGGGATTTTGGGAGATTGTTTGGGATGGTCTTGTGTATCTCCATTGTAGATGGTTCATGATTTTGTGCTCTACAAGTTATCTTTATTCGTGAAAGTTGCTTCTATTTGAGATTTAGATGTTGATAGATGAAGATTTGATAAGTGGTGTTGATGCAGTTGTTACTAATGATTCTAACTATTAATTTTTTGATGATGTTTAGTTATGATTGTCATTGATGGACACACACTTATTTGTTATATGATCTCAACCAGTATTATATACCATTGAATGCATAGTCTTTGTTTGTTGAAGACTATTGGTGTTTGCAGAAAGTGCTTACCGGTCAAAGCATGATTGAGGACTTAAAGCGGTACGAGGACTTCAAGCGGTGTGAGGACCTCAAGTGGCTGCCAATCTTTTTAAAGATCAGAACACTATGTTCTAGTTTTCCAGTCTTTGTGTGTAAAACCGATAATCATTATACTGTGTTATTAACTGACAAACTTGTAAAGTGTGATGAGTTATCATGCATTGACACCATTGCGGTGATTCTGTGTTGTGTTGAAAATTGTGTCTAGATGCACTGTACCTAAGAAATCATAGTATAATATCATTGGACCAACATGAAATCAAATTCCTATATGAGGACATCGTGTCTAGGGTTTATGAGTTATGTGTGTAGAAGGGTTGCGTAAAATGATTAGGTTTTTGCAAGAAGGTATCTTGTGACTGAGTTTGAACGTGCTAAAGATAGAAGACTGAAGTAATGTTGCAATGCATTAACAGAGAGCTAGCATTGATCTAACTAAGCATTCTATGCTAATTTCTAGATCACTTACTTGTTGATTACTAATCTCTTCGACAAGTTAGAAACCCTTAACCGGGTCGGCTTAGTTAAGCCTGTTCTAAATCCTCTAACAAGGTGGTTCACAGTTGTGGACCTGAAATCCTTTAATAGGGTAGTCTTTAACAAGACTTATCTCCTAACAGAGATCAGGATTCCTAATAGGATCTGTTATGGTGAAGAACATTGTAAGGCCTTAACTGGTTTGACCTTAACGGTTTGGTTGCTATTCTGCAGATAGTAGACTTGTGAGTTTTACTCACCGTGGTTTTTCCTATTTGGGTTTCCACATCAAAATATCTTGTGTTATGGTGAATGTGTTATTGTGGTTGAATTCTTTATTTGCTATTTGGCTTTTTTGTGTATTAACCAGTTTACTGTTTAAAAGGCTATACATGTTTGGAGTAAATTTGCTTAAGTGTTTGGTAATGTTTTTGGGTATACTAATACACCCCCCCTCTTAGTATTCATCAATTGGTATCAGAGCATACCTTTCTTTAAGTCTAATGACTTGAAAGGAGATATGGGGGAATATAGAATTAGGGAACTCACTCATCATCTTGTTGAATCTTAGAGAGCCTATGATGAACTTAAGGTCAAGTATAAAACCTCTTTGACCAAAAGAAGAGAACTTGCCGAGAAAATGCTGGAAATTACTGAAAACAACTCTTCTGATGAAGCAGACATGGATGCCCTAGTTGAAGAAGTGGAGAAACTAAATGAGTCCAAAACTAACTTGAGGAGGGAGCTGGAAGGACTAACCATTAAGATGAGTCAGGAACTGGAAAACTGAAGAAAAGCTGAAGATCTAGTGAAGGAAAAGGAGCACAAGATTGTTAGGTCCCGGAGACAACTGAGAGGGGGGGGGGGGTGAATTAGTTGTCTAATAAATTCAAACCAAAAACAACTTATCCAAACTTAATGCTTAATACCGCTAAACCAAACTTTATGCCGGTAGATAGTTTATTAGTTAATTGCAGTACCAGTAAAGATTAATACATGAAACTGAAAGACAATAACATCCACAACATATAACACCAATGTTTGTACATGGAAACCCTGTAAGGGGAAAAACCATGATGGGAAACCTTACCAATAATCAAATGATACTAATGCAGATAGTATGTGTATACAAATGAGGTCTGTACATGCAGAAAGGCCAAGCACCTAGAGCTCACTGCTCAACCACAAATAGGAGTCACACTGACTACAATTGGATGGTTAAATCCAATAATGATGCACTGCTCAAAATAACATCTTCATATGCTAGATTCAGTACCAGTGTAGTTCCGATATGTCTTCACAAAACCTTGCTTCACCTTCAAATGATGTCTGCGTGTATAGCTTTGCTTATTCTCGCACATACCTTCTTACAATTCCTTTTCCTAATCGTATATCGATCTTACAAATAAGTTCTTACATATATACCATAACCTAAGACCAATTTTAGTAGGTCGACTCTAAAAGATATTACAATAAAATCAATTACAAGTAAATCAATAACCGATGCAATATCTGATTCAACATGTCGGCTTAATGTATTTACAACATAGATAAATCATCTCCAAAGCGTGTCGTGATGATCTGGAATAGATAAGCCTGTCAGTGCTTATTCTGGACCTATTTGTCGGTAACAACAAATATGCAAACTTGAATAAACCAATGAAAAAATCTCCAAGACAAAGTGTCCAAATGATGTCTTCAACATAACCAAGTGTTTTCCATGTCATTCCAAGTGTCGGTGAACAATATATCCTGTCGGTGTACCAGATATCGGTGACTGTGCGTACGTCACTTTCTTGTTGGTGAATATTGCCAATCCTCCAAAGTGCTAGAGTTGATAACAATTAATAGGTGTTGACATCAATGACAAAACCATATCAACATATCCAAAATAAAAACAATCTCCCCCTTTGGCATTGATGACAACACAAGATGGAAAAACCATCAAAGTGCCAAAACAGAAATGCCAAATACCAAAGACCAACAATCTCCCAAAAGAGATCATAACCAGAAATCAAAATTCAGATACAAAGAGTAATCAATCTCTCCCAAAAGTAACAATCACTCCCAAGGTTGGTGGCATATGTGTAGAGTATGATGACATGATGATATTGTATGTTGGCATTGATGTCAATATGCTGAAGAGTGAACCGGTATATTGAAGTAAGCAACTTGCAAGAGAACCGGTATGATGTTGTGAACCGGTATATGTGAAAAAGTGAAGCGGTATGTCTGTCCAAGTGAACCGGTATGTTGGAATGTGAACCGGTATATGGAATGCTTTGCATCAAGGTTTCATATGGTATGACTACCAGTTGGTAGTCTTAGCTTCAGGGTTTCTGGTTGAAGTATCCCAAGCCCGTGTGGTTCAACTGATGACATTGTGTGATGAGTTAGCATTGTAATGAAGAACAGATTATGTTGCCATGTCAGCCTTGTGTGCGTGAAGGATCTTGCATGAAGGAGATTGATCCTATCTACCTTGGGAATGTGCGAAGTCTCTATAAATAGTAGAGAATACATGATGGGTTATTAGCCTCCAAGTAGCGGTGAAGAACGAACATTGGAGAATGTCTTGAGATTTGTTCAAGCCTATTGTAATCAATTCAATATGTTCAATGGTTAGGATTGAACCGACTGAATTGCTTAACCTAAATGTTTAGGGTTTAGGGTTTATGCTACTGACCTATCTTTCCTATAAGATCGATGTTGTTTTTCATGTTGAAGTTGTTGGCAAATGTTGTGTGTGTATCCTAGTGCAGAGATACATGATTCTTGCTAGACCGGATAAGAGAATAGATACCTGTAGAGTGTGATTGCAGAAGGAAGGAACTAAAGCAGATCTGCATTGGCATTGAAGTGCTGTTACTAGATCATTGTAATACCTGTTGACCTCTAGCCACTTCAACAGTTGGAAAATCCCTTAATAGGGTAGCTTTAACCGGCTTGCTGTAAATCCTTTAACAGGGTGACTCAAAATCATTGAGTTCTTAAAATCCTCTAACAAGGTAACCTTTAAAAGGGTTTAACCCTTAATCGGGTATTTTAGTCATCCCTTAACTGGGTGATCCCTAGGAGGATCGGTTCCTAACAGAACCTATTGTAAAGTCTTTAACTGGACTAGGCTCCTAACAGAGCGGACTTCAAAAGGGTTCAAAGAACAGCTTGTCGGTATTCATCCCCACCGTGGTTTTTCCCAGTTGGGTTTCCACATGAAAAATATGTGTGTTATGGGTGATGCTTTTCATGTGATGCTTTGTTATTCTTTGTCAAGTGGTAAAGCATGTTGAACCAGTAAGTCTTTACATTTCTATTGATGTATTACTAGTGTATGCATATGGGTGAAGTGGAAATAAGATGTTAGATTGTGTGGAAAGCGAAGAGTTACAGATTTATGTCTTTCACATTCTTATTGTGTTTAACCGGTAGTAATCTAGTTTAGACTAGTGTTATTGCTTTCTAGTCAAGTGTAGTATTTTCAGTCAAACCGATTCAAGGAAAAGTGATTTTTTCTCAGTACTGATTCACCCCCCCTCTCAGTACCGATTTGGTACTAACTGTTCATCATTGAATCATCAAAGGTCTCTCCTCCTAGGGGTAACATTAGTTTTCCTTATGCTTTCCATATCAATCTCTCCCCCTTTGACATCAAATGCCAAAGCCAATACAAAAAGTTCAAATATAAAATACCAATCAATTCAATATACCAACTACTCCCCCTGAGAAGTAGCTCTCATCATCAAAGTCAGAATAAAAGATTTCTCTGTTAATTCTACCGGTTGATGACAAACATCAACTATCTAAGTCTCTACCAATGGGGGCATGACCCCAAGCTGATCTCTGAGATATTCAAAAGTCTCTTTAGGCAAAGACTTAGTGAAAATATCTGCAATCTGCTCTTTAGTATTCACATAAACCAGTTTTACTTCTTTTGCTTCAACATTCTCTTTCAGAAAATTCAATTTGATAGAAACATGTTTAGTTTTGGAATGTAGTACCAGATTCTTAGATATATCAATTGCTGCAGTGTTATCACAATAGATAGTTATAGGTTCCTTGCATTTTACCTTTATGCCCTTCAACATTTTCTTTAGCCATAATACCTATGTACAGTTAGTTGTTGCTGCAACATATTCTAATTTTGTTGTTGATAAAGATGTGCAACTTTGTTTTTTACTCAACCAAGAAATTAATCTGCTTCCAAGAAAAAATGCTCTGTCGGTGGTGCTTTTTTTGTCATCCATATCTCCTACCCAATTTGCATCTATGTATGCACATAATTCAAATTTTCCATCTCTAGGATACCATAAACCAAGATATGTAGTGCCTTGTAAGTACCAGAAAATCCTTTTTACTGCTGATTCATGATTTTATTTAGGATTACTCTGAAATCTTGAAACAATACATACTGCATTCATAATATCAAGTATTGTTTGTGTCAAATACAGTAGGCCTCCTATCATAGATTTGTACCTATTCGGATTAACAAGTATAGATCCATCCCTTAGTGATAATTTGTCATTTGTAGTCATAGGTGTGCTTACCGGTTTAGAGTTTTCCATTCCAAATTTCTTTAGCAACTCCTTCAAGTACTTGGATTGACTCAAGAATATACCTTTATTAGCCTGTGAAATCTGCAATCGTAAAAAGAATTTTATCTCTCCAATCATAGACATTTAAAATTCTTGCTGCATTTCAATAGAAAAGTCTTTACATAGTCCATCTCCTCCTCCAAAGATTATATCATCAACAAAAACTTCTATAACCAAGATGTCATCATTAGTCACTTTATAGTATAAATTGTTGTCAGCATTACCTTTAGAAAAACTAATCTTCAAAAGATGTTTATCCAATCTAGCATACCAAGCTCTTGGAGCTTGTTTCAACCCATACAAAGCTTTCCTTAACCTGCAAACCATATCTTTGTTATCTGTCAAATAAAATCCATCAGGCTACTCAATTTAAGCTTCTTCCTCAAGATCTCCATTCAGAAATGCACATTTAATATCCATTTGATATACTTTATAGTTCTTGTGTGCTACAAAAGCCAAGAATAATCTGACTGCCTCAATTCTAGATATCAGTGCAAAGGTTTCATTATAATCAATTCCTTCTTTTTTGAGAATATCCCTAACACACTAGTCTTGCTTTGTTTCTGATTACCTTACCATCTTCATTAAGTTTGTGTCTGAATACCCATTTTGTTCCAATCACATTTTTGTCTATAGGCTGGGGAACTAATGTCCATGTGTTGTTCTTCTCAATTTGTTCTAGTTCCTCTTCCATAGCTTTAATCTAGTGTTTATCTTCACATGCCTCATTAATTGATGATGGTTCAATTTGAGAAATAAGACATACCACTTCATTTTCCAGTCTTCCTCTTGTCATAACTCCTTGATACTTGTTCCCAATTATCTGATTTTCAGAGTGATTTAGTCTTACATACTGGGGTGTCTTCGTTTGTTGTTATTCCTCAGTTACAGTGGAATTTTCAGATGATACCGGTGTAACTAGATCTTCATTCTATACCGGTGGGTTCAATGTAGGTTCATTTTTCAGTATCTCTATTGCCGGTTCAAATTCTATACACCTTGAAGTTCCTCTAAACTGTTCATCAATCTTCACATTTGTACTCTCAACAATTTTCTGCAATCTTTTGTTAAAACATCTATATGCCTTGCTCCTAGATGAATAACCAAGAAATATTCCTTCATCACTTATAGGATCAAATTTGCCAATATACTCATCTCTTCTAATATAGCATTTACTTCCAAATATTCTGAAATATTTAAGAGTAGGAGTAATACCAAACCATAGTTCATGAGAGGTCTTATCGGTTTCACCTTTGATGTGAACTTTGTTGAATGTATAGACCGCTATACTCACTACTTCTCTCCAATATGCATGTGGTAGATTTCCTTCTGATAACATACTTCTAGCTGCATCCAAGATAGTTCTATTTTTCCTTTCTACAACTCCATTCTGGTGTGGTGTCCGAGGTGCTGATAACTACTTTCTGATTCCATTCACTTCATAGAATGCATTAAATTCCTTAGATGTAAATTCACCTCCTTGATCTGATCTCAGACATTTGATTTTCTTACTGGTTTCATTTTCTACTATTACCTTGAATAGTTTGAACTTCCCAAGTGCTTCTGATTTTTCTCTGAGAAAAGTAACCCAACACATTCTAGAATAGTCATCAATGATTAGCATGCAATCTCTATCACCTTGTAAGCTTTTAGTTCTAGTTGGACCACATAAATCAGTGTGAATTAAGTCAAGAGAGTTATTGAATTTTTCTGGAATACTCTTAAAAGATGCTCTAACTTGTTTTCCAAATTGACATTCCTTACATGCTGGATTATGAGGTTTGACAATCTTAGGTAAGTCTCTAACTGCCTTAGTAGTACTGATTTTCACCATGCAATCAAAATTTACATGACAAAGTCTCTTATGCCATAGCCAACTTTCATCAATATGTGCAATCAAGCATGTCTTTTCATTGTTATTCAAATGAAAGATGTTACCTCTAGTTTGATTACCGGTTGCAATTTCCAAATCAGTTTTGTTCATAATTTTGCATTTCCCATTCTTGAATTGTAACTGAAATCCTTTTTCAACTAATTGACCAACACTCAAAAGATTATGCTTTAAACCTTCTACATAGTAAACATTGCCAGTATTATTCTTACCATCAAGAGATATAGTACCTTTTCTTTTGATCAAACAAGCTTTATCATCTCCAAATCTTACTAGATCTCCATTATATTCCTTAAAAGTCAAGAATTTACCTTTATCACCAGTCATATGATGTGAACATCCTAAATCAATGATCCATTCATCCTTAACTTCAACTTTAGTTGCTAGGGCCTGCTCTACCAATTGAACAGTAGGTGCCGGTTGATCCTTTGTTATAGCAACAAAGACCCATCCATTGTCTGTCAAATCCTCATCAGAATCATTAGTGACTCCTTCATCAACAAGATAACAAGATTTATCTTTATTCTTCTTAAATCTATATCTTTGATATTTAGGGTTAGGCTTGCATGTTCTTCTAGCTTCTTCTCTTAGTCTAGCATGTCTATTAGGGCATCTTGAAGCCATATGACCAATCTTATTACAGTTAAAAAATTTAAAGGGTGCTTTACCTTCATACTTACCTCCAACTGGACCTTTAGGCATTTTTCTTGCAAATAGTGCTTCAAGTTCTTCAAGTTCTTCATTTTTTCTCCTGCTTTCTTCAAGTTCTCTTGCATAAAAGGCTTTCCAATCAGATTTGTCAAATGATGGTGCAGATGATGTTGATGCCTTGAAAGATAAATCTGTCTTTATAGTAGCAATAGGACCAAATTCCTCAATTTCAAAAGATGAAAGTTTTCCAATCAATGTGTCCCTAGTTACTGATGTATTAGGCATAGTTCTTAACTCATTTATAGCAGTAAATTTCATTTTGTATGCCGGTGGCAATCCTCTTAAAACTTTTGAAACAATTTCATCTTCACTTAAGGTTCCTCCACAACATTTAATACCCATAACAATTTCATTAACTCTTTCCATAAAAGAAAAAATCCTTTCATCTTCTTCCATTTTTAGATTTTCCTACCTGACCCGAAAGCTTTCAAGTTTTGCAATTTTGATTGTGGAATCTCCTTCATTCAATGTTTCCAAATGGTCCCAAATAGCTTTAGCAGTAGACCTATCTGATAATCCCATGATTTGCTGATCTGATAATGCACTCAAAAGTGCTTCCCTTGCTTTGCAATCATTTTCTTCATCTTTTCCTAAGGTAGGTGGATTAGGCTGACCGAGAGTAGGAGCAGCATAGCCATTCTTTGTAACTTCCTAGATGTCCTTTCCAATGCAATTTAGATGTATCTCCATCCTGATATTCCATATGCTATAGTTGGTTACATCAAGTTTAGGACTGTCCTTCCTGAAATAGTTAGTAGACATTGGATCTCCTCAAGTTGTTAAACTTCTGCAAAAAGAGGACTAAGCTCTAATACCAATTGTTAGGTCCCGAAGACAACTAAGAGGGGTGGGGGATGAATCAATTGTCTAATAAATTCAAACCAAAAGCAACTTATCCAAACTTAATGCTTAATACAAGTATACCAAACATTATGTCAGTAAATAGTTTATCACTTGATTGCAGTACCGATAAAGATTAAAGCATGAAACAGAAAGACAATAACATCCACAACACATAACACCAATGTTTGTACGTGGAAACCCTATAAGGGGAAAAACCATGGTGGGAAACCTTACCCACAATCAGGTGATACTACTACAGATAGTATGTGTATACAAATGGGGTCTGCACATGCAGAAAGGCCAAGCACCTATAGCTCACTACTAAATCACAAATAGGAGTCACACTGACTACAATTGGATGGTTAAATCCAATAATGATGATGCACTAAAAATAGCATCTTCATATGCTGGATTCAGTACCGGTGTAGTTCTGATATGTCTTCACAAAACCTTGATTCACCTTCAAATTATGTATGTGTGTATAGCTCTGCTTATTCTTGCATATACCTTCTTACAATTCCTTTTCCCAATCGCATATCGATCTTACAAATAAGATCTTACATATGTACCATAACCTAAGACCAATTTTAGTAGGTCATCTCTAAAAGATATTACAGTAAAATCAATTACAAGTAAATCAATAACCGATGCAATATCCAATTCAACATGTCAGCTTCATGCATTTACAACATAGATAAATCATCTCCAAAGCATGTCATGCTAATCTAGAATAGATAAGCCTACCGGTGCTTATTCTGGACCTATTTGCCGGTAACAACAAATATGCAAACTCGAATAAACCAATGAACAAATCTCCATGACAAAGTATCCAAACGATGTCTTCAACATAACCAAGTATTTTCCATGTCATTCCAAGTGCCGGTGAACAATATATCCTATCAGTGTACCAAATATTGGTGACTGTGCATAAGTCACTTGCTTGCCGGTGAATATTGCTAATCCTCCAGAGTGCCAGAGTTGATAAGAGGTAATAGGTGTTGACATCAATGACAAAATCATATCAACATATCCAAAATAGCAACAAAGATCTCTAAGTTGAAACAAGAAATTGGTACCATTACCGCTTATCTGCAAGAGGGTAAGGAAGAGAAAGAAGAAATGCAAGTAGAACTGAATGCAACCATTTCTCATAATGAAACCCTAATAAAGACCAATGAAGCTCTTTCCAAAGAACTTGCTGAGACAAAGGAGATACTTGCAAAATTTAATTGGAGTGCTATGAAGTTGGACCAAAAGCTGGAATCAATGAAGCCATCAAAGGATACCTCTGTACTTGGTTTCTCTTCATATGAGGAAGGTGAATCTCTGGAACCAAGACCGATGCACTAAAAGAGAAACCAGTACCTAAGAACAACAGTAAAGGAAAAGGTAAGCCAAAGTTCAAACCTGTATGCTTTAACTATCATAAAGAAGGACATACTGCGAATGTATGTAGGAGAAAGGCTTATCATAATTTCCCTTACATGCAAAACAATGTGTATGACCACAAGGCTAGAACTGGTAGATTTAATGTTCATTGTCATGCATGCAACAAGTTTGGGCATAGATCTTTTGAGTGCAGGTCGGTTATGAACAACTCTGGAGGTTATGCATCAAGATCAAAAGGAGTTGTCCTATAACCTCTTATGAATTGGAACCCAAACCAGTATAGAACCTATGACCATAGGTCAGATGGCTATGGAGAAACGAACGGTTGGAGAGAAACCTATGTGATCTGTCGTGGTAGCGGTCACACTGCTGCAACATGTAGGAGAAAGAATGGGAATGTGAACATCGGACCATGGAGAGAACATGGTATGGTATGCTATCATTGTAACAAACCGTGACATATTGCCAAATCATACAGACTGAGACAGATTCCATCGGAAGACAAACTGGTTGACCCAGAAGGGAAAGGAAAAGTTGATGTTGAAATTGTTTAGGCCGATATGGATAAAATTTGGAAAAAGAAATCTGAAGAGAAGCCACAAGATGCACCAGTTTCTGTACCCAGTGTGGAGACCCCTAAATCGAAAAATTGAGATTTGAAAAGCTTAAGGGGGAGCATATCGGTAACAATGTTTTGAACCCTCAGAGTATATCGATAAAGTGGTTTTATCGGTATTGGTTACCTATTGACCGACAAAAGAAATAAAGTGGTAAAAGGTAAAATTAGGGTTTGTACCCTAATGATGATGCATTTATTATGGTAGGTAGGAGCATGTATAAAGGTGATTCTTGTAGTCATTTATACTTACCTATTTTTGAAGAAGCATTTTCTAACCTGAGCAAAGCGACAAAAGCGATCAATCTTGCATTCGAAGAAATCTAGAAAGAGATTTTGAGCTAGACCCATCAGTCATTTCAAGTTATCAGGAGTGGAGGTCAGAGTGGTAAAGCAAGATTTTGGATAAGTGTGTTGTGCTCGACATCGATGAACCCTAGTTTGGAGTGAAAAGGTATTTTTTGTCGATTCACTCTTATCATTCCAAATTATTTAGACATGGCTTCTACATCCAAAGTCTCTTCTAGTTCTTTCGCACCTGAGGAGTCATCTGAATCTCTTAGAAAGAAGGTGAAATACAATGCCCTATCTTAAATTCCCGTTGGAGTCATTGTCGAAGGGGATGTTTCTGGTTATATTGATTGTAGACTGGAAGACCTAGGGTCTCTAGTGATTCACTCCTAGTTGATTTTGTTTTGTGGAAAAGATAAGAAGATTAAACTAAAATACAACGTGATCGAGAAGAAGAAATTCCAAAATGCAGTATATTTTCTCGAGGAATTCACAAAAGATCATATAATAAATATTATTAGTAGGGTTCATGGTGACAAGATGTATCTTGAGCGAACCCATGATATCACACCGAAGGCAATCCATGTCGTGACTGGCTTCTGCAATATTGGAGAAGTCCCTATTCTTCGTAAGATCACAAAAACCAAAGTGACAGAGCTCACCAGTTCTATGAGTGACAAGAGGGCAATGAATGTCAACACCATTGAAGATGACTTGGTGAAGTATGTGTGCATGGTGATCGGGTATAGAGTATTCTATGCTAGCAGAATGAATTTTGTTCCTACAACTATGGTACATGCCACTTATTGAATGATTAAGGAAGATACAGGGTGCGACTTGTGTACCTGCATGCAAAAATAACTCATGGAGAATTTGAAATCCATCAAAGAGGACAAGACACTTAGGTTCAAGTTCGGTCAACTACTTGTTGGGTTGTTTTTCTACTTTCAAGAGTATTTTCTAGAAGTTGGTGATGTTCAATGGTTAAGTGACATACTAGTTACTAGACAAATCAAGGAGAGTCTGCAAGCAGTGGGATCTACTTATTTGGAGACTCTGAAAAAGTATTTTGATGAGTTCAAATTGAAGATGAACCAGAGAACAAGGATATCAGGTGACTTGGTTAAGAAGTATGAATATGATATTTGTTTCACAATAAAAGTGGATCATTTGATAATGGAAGCGGTTGAGCCAAGACAAGATGAAGTGGTGAACGATATACTTACTGGGTATGCCTCTACCCTACTTGCTTCACCGCTTGATCCAAATAAGAAGAGGACCAGTACCTACTCTGAGAGGGTCAATCCTATTGTAGTACTGAAGAAAAAGAAGAGGAAAGTTGTGCCATCGACATCAGTACCGGTTACATCTGTTGCTAGTCCAAAAGTGACCTAGAGGTCACCAACCAAAAAGAAACCGAAGGCTATTCTGCCAAAAGTATTTGAGAGGAAGAAGAGAACCAAGAACAAAGAACAGGATTTAGTAGACACTGGATCGGAAGAAGAAATAAAGAAGGTAAGGCAATCGATTAAGAAGACCAAGCCAATCGGTAATGTACTTGCAACCTCTGCACCGATAAATATACATGTTGCTTCTTACAAGCCTATGACACATTTTCAAAAGATTATGAAGAATATTAGAAGGAAAATTCTTGATGATCTAAAAGATTATTTTGATGATCTTAGCGATATTGAAAAGTAGGAGGTAGAGCAAGAACTTATTAAGTATCTATGTGATAATGATTGATCTCCGATTGATATTAAACCTGTTGTTTCTAATTATTTGTATAATTCTTTGGATAATAAATGACACATTGTCATTGAAAAGGAGCAAGAAATTAGGGAGAAAATTTTTGCTCAATATTTTCCAAATGCCTCTAATTCTGAATTATTTGAGCTTCTTAATTGGTACAAAGGCATATTTTTCATGTAGAAGAGAAGACTTCAGTTACTTGCAGGTAAAGTCTTTGAGGTGGAAAAAGACACCCATATACAAGCTAAAGTAGTTGTCGAGATGCAAAAGGTATCCAAAGCAAATAGACAAGCTAAGAGAGAGCCTGACTTATCAAAATCTAAACCGAATGAAACCTTCAATGATAAGGGAGAAAGAATAGCTGAGAAAAATGATCCTATTGATGTGGATGCATTAGCTGCTAAAGGTACCAAACCAGAGGAAGCTAATAAGGAGAAAGTTGATAAGGAGATAGCTGAAAAGGAGAAAGCACAGAAAGAGAAAGTAGAGAAAGAGAAAGCGGAAAAAGAGAAAGATGAGAAAGAAAAAGTGGAGAAGGAGAAAGCGAAGAAGGATAAAATGGAGAAGAAGAAGGCAGAGAAGGAGAAACTGGAGAAGGAGAAAATGGAGAAGGAGAAGGTAGAGAAGAAGAAAATGGAGAAGGAGAAAATGGAGAAGGAGAAGGAAGAGAAGCAGAAACTGGAGAAGGAGAAAATGGAGAAGGAGAAGGCAGAGAAGGAGAAACTGGAGAAGGAGAAAGAGGAAAAAGAGAAGGCCGACAAGGAGGCTAAGGAGAAAGAAGAGCAGGAGAAGAAGAGACCAAAGGAAATCAAATCAAAGGAAGGTGGATAGGCTTCTAAGACTCCCAAGGCAACCAGAGATCAAGGTCAAGTTAAACAGGTTGATTCCACCAGTCACAATTTATTGACTCTTGCTTGTCTCACCAAATCTATAGATGAAAATGAGCTCTTGAGAAGTATTCAACTTTCTCAAGAAATATTGGAGGAACTAAGAAGGAAGAAAGAAAAATATATTATTCAACTTGTTGTTGATACTTTTTCAACCTTAGTTCTCGATACTGATCTTTCCGATATTGACTCTTCACTGGCCTAGTTGAAACATCTATGCACAATAGTGAGTGATCAAGTACAATCATTGGAAGATGTTGCCCAGGCTACTGCAAAGAAAAATCATGCAAAGGAACTAAAAATTGTATTGGTGAAGCAATTAAATGAAGACAGAGCCAAGCTAATACATCATAGAGATGATATCAATCTAGCCATGGCTGAAGGTAATAAACTTCTGAGCAAAATTTGCTAGCCTGATCTATTTTGTGATGATTCTCTAAATAAGAAGGGTCAACTCCAATTGGAGTTAAAGAAATATATAGACAACTTCAAAGTTCCCTATGATTCCTTCATAGTGTATGGGCAGACAGTACAGACTCACCAGCAACAGATTGATAGGATTGATTCATAGATCTACAAGCGGTCTCAAGATCTGTAGAAACTTCAGTTGTTGTTACTTAAGTTGCAGATTCTTCAGAAGTGCTTTTTGAACATGGACGCTATTATTGTTGATAACTCAATGATGAACCACTAGTACCAAACAAGTACTGAGAGGGGGGGGTGAATCAGTACAAGCACAAATATAGTCCAAAACTGGTTTGACAACAAATACTCCAAATGACTGACAAACAGGGATAGTGGTTAAAACAGAGTGCAACCGATAACATCCAATACAGCTGAAACAGTCATAAACTGGTCACTCACTAAGCTTTCCTCTTAGCTCAATACTATAGTACTATTACGCTCTCATGCATGAATAGGTAAACTAACATCAGATCTTCATAACAGTGAGTTCAATATGTTTTATAGACAGGCATAAAACATAGAACCATCATATGCTCAACAGGTAAAAACAAAGCATCACAAGATAAAAGCATTACACATGACACACATATTTTTCACGTGGAAACCCAAATGGGAAAAACCATGGTGGGGATGAATACCCACAAGTTGCTTTTGAACTCTTTTGAAGTCCGCTCTATTAGGAGCCTTGTCTAGTTAAAGACATTACAATAGGTTCTACTAGGAACTGATCCTGTTAGGGATCACCCGGTTAAGGGATGGCTATAATACCCGATTAAGGGTTAAACCTGGTTAGGGTCACCTTGTTAGAGGATTTTAAGAACTCAATAGCTAAATGATCTCCAGAGCTCTATAGCTTCTCAGAACTCATTAACCTCGAGTTACCCAGTTAAGGGATTTGAATCAAGCCTGTTAAGACCACCCTGTTAAGGGATTTTGCATCAAGCCAGTTAAGGCTACCCTGTTAGAGGATTTCACAACTGTTGAAGTGGTTAGAGATCAACAAGAATTACAATGATCTAGTAACGGCACTCAATGCTAATGTAGATCCGTTTTGGCTCCTCTTCTCCATCTGCACATTCACTTTGCAGGTATCTCTTCTCTCCTTTGGTCTAGCAAGTATCACGTATCACTTCCCTTGGATACACACTCACAAATTTTTCCAACAACCTTTGAAAGAAACACAACATCAACCTTATAGGAAATAGACAAATCGGTAGCAAAAACCCTAAACCCTAAACCTGTTAGGTTAAGCAATCCAAGCGGTTCAATCCTGACCATTGAATCATACTGCATTCCTGAGGTAGATAGGAATAGTCTTCTTCATGCAAGATCCTTCACACGCACAGAGCTTACATGGCAAAATGATCTGTTCTCCATTAAACTGCTAACTCATCACACAAAGATCACTGATTGAGTTACATAGGCTTGAGGTACTCCAACTGGAAATCCCAAAGTGGAAACTACCTACCAACTGGTAGTAACATAATGCTTCCATGTGCCGGTTCCTGTGACTGCATGCCGGTTCATCTTGAACAAATATGTCACTTCACTTTGGCATATAAACCGGTTCATACATATGCCAATTCCTCTCTCTTTTCACCTATCTCATGTGCCAGTTCTCACCATGTCATATATTGACATCAATGACAACATATAATGTCATTATGTCTTCATGCCGGTTCACATAATGCCAACAATCTCCCCCTTTGGCATTTATGGCAATATACAAAAGATATCTTCTCCGCTTCACATCTTCTCCCCCATTTGCTGTAGATATCTTTTCACTTCACTCCTTCTCCCCCTTTGACAACAATGCCAAAGTGGAGGCATAAGCATCTATGTTTCATTATGCTACTCCCCCTGAGGAGTAGCATCCTGCAACACATCAATCAACAAAAATTTGACTTTGCAATACCTGACTGATGTGGAACAATTACTTTTAGTTCACCTCCTAAAGGGGCAGTACCCCCAATTCACCTCTTAAGTGCACAAATGTAGTCTTTGGGAGAGGCTTGGTGAATATGTTTGCTAACTGCTCCTTACTGGAAACATGTTCTAGTGCAATCTCCTTATTCTGAACTTTTTCCCGCAAGAAATGATACTTAAGCTCAAAATGCTTGGTTCTAGAATGTAAAATCGAATTCTTTGATATATTGATAGCACTTGTGTTATCATAGAATATACTTACTGATTCAGATACAGGGATCTTGAAGCCTTCCAATACATGCTTCATCTAATTTGTCTGAGTGTAGTTCATGAAAGCTACAACATACACTGCTTCCATTGTAGACTGAGAGATACAACTCTGCTTTTTACTCATCCATGAGACCAATCTACCACTGAGAAAGAATGCACCTCCGATTGTGCTTTTCTGGTCATCCACATTACCTGCCCAATCAGCATATGTGAACACTTTTAGATTGAAATCATTGTTGTATGGGTACCACAATCCATAGTCAATTGTTCCCTTCAGATACCTAAGAATCTGCTTGACTGCAATCAAGTGGGATTCTCTAGGACTTTTCTGGAACCTTGCAGTAATGCCAACTGCATGTGCAATATCCGGTCTACTGTGCACTACATAACGCAGCTTACCAATCATTGATCGGTATTCTTTCTCATCAACCAGTGCAGAATCATCCTCTTTTGTCAATTTGAAACCGGTCACCATTGGTGTACCAACTGGTTTGCTATCTTCCATTCCAAAAGTCTTCAACACCTCTTTGACATATTTGGACTGAGTGATGAAGATTCCATCTTTCATCTGTTGGATCTACAGTCCAATGAAGAACTTAATCTCCCCTATGAGTGACATCTCAATCTCTTTCTTCATCTCATCAGCAAACTCATGACTCATCTTGTCATCTCCACCAAAGATAATGTCATCAACAAAAACCTCACAGATCAAGATCTGATCTCCTTCAGACTTCAAGTAGATATTGCTATCTTCACTTGTTCTCTCAAATCCAATCTTCACAAGATGGGAATGTAGGTGCTCATACCATGCCCTAGGTGCTTGTTTTAGACCATATAATGCTTTATGTAGCCTACATACCATGTCACCATCTTCTGATAGGGAAAACCCATCTGGTTGCTCAATATATACCTCCTCTTCAAGTACACCATTTAGGAATGCAGATTTTACATCCATTTGATATACTTTGAACTTTTTAAAAGCTGCATATGCAAGAAGCATATGAACTCCTTCCAATCTGGCTATAGGAGCAAAGGTTTCTCCATAGTCTTCTCCTTCTTCTTGAGCATATCCTTTTCACACCAATCTGGCTTTAATTCTAATCACTGTGCCATCCTCATTCAACTTATTTCTGAACACCCATTTGGTGCCAATGACATTTTTATGCTCTGGTCTGGGTACCAAGGACCATGTACCATTTTTCTCTATCTGGTCAAGTTCCTCTTCCATAGCCTTCATCTAGTCTTCATCTTTATGAGCCTCTTTGAATGTTTTAGGCTCAAATTCAGAGATCATACATGAGTTCTCTCTGATCTTTCTTCTTGTAAGGATTCTTGCATCCTTATCTCCTATGATCTATTTAGGATCATGATTTAGCTTGACATATCGAGGAATGGTCTTAACTGGTTCTTCTTTCTTTTCCTCTTCATCCTCATCTTCATCAGTATCAACATTCACCGGTTCAGGAACACTATTACTGGTACTCGATTGACTGACAACCGGTTCCTAGAAGGTTGCAACTAGTTCATTTATAGCTTGCTCACTGCCAGTTTCCTCAGTTTTCTCAGAGGATTCATCAACTCTTACATTGATACTTTCCATAATTCTCTGAGTCCTATTGTTGTAGCACTTGAAAGCTTTACTCTTGGTGGAATATCCTAGAAATATTCCCTCATCACATTTAGCTTCAAATTTGCCCTGATGTTCACTTCTCTTGATGTAACATTTGCTACCAAATACCCTAAAGTAGCTAACCTCAGGTGTCTTACCAGTCCAATACTCATAAGGAGTTTTGTCCTTACCTTTCTTGATGAGTACCCGGTTCATAGTGTAGACTGCAGTGCTCACTGCTTCTCTCCAAAAGGTGTGAGCTACCTTTCCTTGAATCAACATGGTTCTAGCTGCTTCAACCATAGTCCGGTTATTCCTCTCTGCTAGGCCATTCTGTTGTGGAGTCCGGGGGGCAGACATCTGTTTCTTGATGCCAAATTCTTCACAATACTTGTTGAATTCACCAAAAGTGAATTCCCCTCCTTGATCAGTTCTGAGACACTTGATCCTTTTACCACTTTCCTTCTCCACTAATGCTCTGAAAGCTTTGAATTTCCCAAAAGCTTCAGACATGTCTTTCAAGAATGTGACCCACATCATTCTTGAGCAGTCATCAGTGAGGATCGTGAAGTACCTATCACCCTGCACACTTCTAGTTTTCATAGGACCACACAAATCAGTATGCACAAGATCAAGCAAGTTGTCAGTAGTGAAAGATTTACCTTTAAAGGTTGAGGAAGACATTTTCCCCAATTGACACTCTCTACACAAGGTATTATCCAGTTTTTTTAGCACCGACAACCCTCTAACTACCTTGATCTTACTAGCCTTCACAATGTTATTAAAGTTTACATGGAAGAGTCTCCTATGCCATATCCAACTATCATCAAGCTTAGCCATAAGATAGGTACTTACATTTGCATTCAGATGAAATAGGTTAGCTTTGGTCTGCATGCCGGTAGCCACCAATTTACCATCTTTACCTTTGATTCTGCAAACTCCATTCTTGAATTGTAGAGTGAGGCCATTGTCATTTAGCTGGGTAACACTTAGAAGGTTGTGTCTAAGACCATCAACCTAGTACACATTGTCAGCACTGCTCTTTCCATTCAGAGAGATGGACACTCTGCCTTTGACCATGCATGGTGCATCATTGCCAAAGCGAACCACACCACCATCATACTCCTCCAAGGATAGAAACTTGCTCCGGTCACCAGTCATGTGGTGAGAACAACCACTATCAATGATCCATTCATTGGAATTCTCAAATCGGGAGACAAGAGCCTTCTTGTCTGCCACATCTTCCTTTACAACAACAAACACAATGTCTTCATTCTCTTCATCTTCTGATTCCTCATCTATGACACCTTCATCAACTGCCACAAAATAGTTTCTCCAGTTTCCTCCTTTGAATTTCCTAAACCTTTCTAGTTTGTCCTTGTTATCGCCATTAGGACAATTTATAGCAATATGTCCTATCTGGTTACAAGAAAAACATTTCAAAGGTAGCTTACCTTTGTATTTACCGGTTCCTTTAGGAAGCTTCCTGGCAAGGAGAGCTTCAAATGCCATCAGAATCTCCTCATCATTCATTTCTCTGCTCTGACTAGGTTCCCCACTAGTGCTAGCCTCTTTACCTTTTCTGGATGGTACAACATAGGCTTTAAATGTTGATTCAGTCTTTTGAATGCTGCCATCAAAACTATTTAGCTCATAGGTTGTTAACTTGGCTATGATGGAGTCCAAGGATACTTTAGACTTTTCTATTGATCTCAGCTCCTGAATAGTAGCAACCCTTATTGCATAGACCGACAACAGGGATCTCAAGACTTTACTTACCACAGTGGAATCTTTGATTTTACCACCTACACTTTTGATTTCTCCAACAACCATTTTGATTCTTATTCCATACTACTGAATGGTCTCTCCTTCAACCATCTGCATGTCTTCAAACTTCCCTCTTAGGCTTTCTTCCTTAGCCTATTTTACATGCTCATCACCACCATAGATATTTTCAAGAGCATCCCATACCTCTTTGGGATTTGCCTTGTCCTGAACATCAATAAACTCAATGTTAGATAGACAACTAATGAGGGCTTCCATGACTTGCCCATTTTCTTGTATCTCTCTCTTTTGGTCATCAGTGAGAGTATCGGTAGGAACAACATATACATTTTCAACATAACTCCAATGTTGAAAACCCATGCTTCTGATGAATATCTTCATCCTGTCTTTCCATATACTGAAATTTTCCTTGTTAAACTTTGGACCTTCCCTCTTCATCATTTGACTAGGATCTTTTCCTCAAGCAGTAAAGCTTACAACACAGAGGACTTGGAGTGCTCTGATACCAATTGATAACTCAATGATGAACCACTAGTACCAAACTGGTACTGAGAGGGGGGGCGGGGGGTGAATCAATACAAGCACAAATACAGTCCAAAACTGGTTTGATAGCAAATACTCCAAATGACTGACAAACAAGGATACTAGTTAAAACAGAGTGCAACCGGTAACATCCAATACAACTCAAACAATCATAAACTGGTCACTCACTAAGCTTTCCTCTTAGCTCAATACTATAGTACTATTACGCTCTCATGCATGAATAGGTTAACTAACATCAGATCTTCATAATAGTGAGTTGAATATGTTTTATAGACAGGCATAAAACATAGAACCATCATATGCTCAACAGGTAAAAACAAAGCATCACAAGATAAAAGCATTACACATGACACACATATTTTTCACGTGGAAACCCAACTGGGAAAAACCACGGTGGGGATGAATACCCACAAGTTGCTTTTGAACTCTTTTGAAGTTCGCTCTGTTAGGAGGCTTGTCCGGTTAAAGACATTACAATAGGTTTTGCTAGGAACCGGTCTTGTTAGGGATCACTTGGTTAAGGGATGGCTATAATACTCGGTTAAGGGTTAAACCCGGTTAGGGTCACCTTGTTAGAGGATTTTAAGAACTCAATAGCTAAAGGATCTCCAAAGCTCTATAGCTTCTCAGAACTCATTAACCTCAAGTTACCCAGTTAAGGGATTTGAATCAAGCCTGTTAAGACCACCCTGTTAAGGGATTTTGCATCAAGCCAATTAAGGCTACCCTATTAGGGGATTTCACAACTATTGAAGTGGTTAGAGATCAACAGGAATTACAATGATCTGGTAACAACACTCAATGCTAATGCAGATCCATTTTGGCTCCTCTTCTCCTTCTACACATTCACTTTGTAGGTATCTCTTCTCTCCTTTGGTTTGGCAAGTATCACGTATCACTTCCCTTGGATACACACTCACAACTTTTGCCAACAACCTTTGAAAGAAACACAACATCGACCTTATAGGAAACAGACAGGTCGGTAGCAAAAACCCTAAACCCTAAACTTGTTAGGTTAAGCAATCCAAGTAGTTCAATCCTGACTGTTGAATCATACTACATTAAATGCAACAATCTTGAATCAATCTCAAGACATTCTCCATCATCCATTATCCACTGATTTCATGGTGGCTGATAACCCATCATGCGTTCGCACATTCCCGAGGTAGATAGGAATAGTCTTCTTCATGCAAGATCCTTCACGCACACATTTCTTACGTGGCAACATGATCTATTCTCCATTAAACTGCTAACTCATCACACAAAGATCACTGATTGAGTTACACAGGCTTGAGGTACTCCAACCGGAAATCCTAAAGTGGAAACTACCTACCAACCGGTAGTAACATAATGCTTCCATGTGTCGGTTCTCGTGACTGCATGTCGGTTCATCTTGAAGAAATATGTCGCTTCACTTTGGCATATAAACCGGTTCATAAATATGCCAGTTCCTCTCTCTTTTCACCTATCTCATGTGCCGGTTCTCACCATGTCACATATTGACATCAATGACAACATACAATGTCATTATGTCTTCATGTTGGTTCACATAATGCCAACAATTGTCACTCAGGAATTAAGTACTATTGATGCTATGGAGGAATTAGCATTCTAGATGAAGACTCAAATTGAAATTGCTGCCTCACTCCTAGATACTTGGTCTACAAACATGAAGGAATTTTTGAAAAACTTTAAATTCATTTTGAAAAGTTTTACTCATTATTGTCATAGACATATAGTCTATTTTTATGTTATGCACTATGATTTTGGCATGTTTGTATTACTTTGTCATTGTTGGCAAAGGGGGAGTAATTTTGGTTTGAAAATTTTATGGGGAGTGGTATTGAAGTAATTCATGCTTGAAATTTGGCAAAGGGAGTAGTGTATATGCTTAGGGGGAGTAATTTTGGTTATGGCATCATTTTTCTTTTGTAAGCACTTAGATGTCAAATTTTCCTAAGTGTTTCCATCAATGCCAAAGGGGGAGATTGTTGATATTTTGATGATGTTTAGTTGTGATTGTCATTGATGGACACACACTTTTGTTATATGAGTTATTCTCAATAGGTACTATGTGGTGTATTGTTCAAAACTAGTATTATATGCCATTGAATGCATAGTCTTTGTTTGTTGAAGACTATCAGTGTTTGCAAAAAGTGCTTACCGGTCAAAGCATGATTGAGGACTTCAAGCGGTATGAGGACTTCAAGCGGTGTGAGGACCCCAAGCGGTTGCCAATCTTTTTAAAGATCAGAACACTATGTTCCAGTTTACCAGTCTCTATTTGTAAAAACCAGTAATCGGTATACTATGTTTTGTTAACCGGAAAACTTGTAAAGTGTGATGAGTTATCATCCACCAACACCATTGCGGTGATTCTGTGCCATGTTACAAATTATGTCTAGATGCACTATACCTAGGAAATTGTAGTTTATTCTCATTGGACCGACATGAAATCAAATTCCTATATGAGGACATCATGTCTAGGGTTTATGCAGTATGTGTGTAGAAGGGTTGTGTAAAAAGATTAGGTTTTTGCAAGAAGGTATCTTGTGACATAGATTGAACGTGCTAAGGACAGAAGACTGAAGTAATGCTGCAATATATTAAATGAGAGCTATCAAGGTTATAACTAAGCATTTTGTGCTACTTTCTAGATCACTTACTTGTTGATTACTAATCTCTTCGACAAGTTAGAAACCCTTAACTGTGTAGGCTTAGTTAAGCATGTTCTAAATCCTCTAAGAAGGTGGTTCACAGTTATGGATCTGAAATCCTTTAAGAGGGTAGTCTTTAACATGACTTATCTCCTAACAGAGATCAAGATTCCTAATAGGATCTGTTCTGGTGAAGAACATTGTGAGGCCTTAACCGGTCTAACCTTAACCAGCCTGGTTTCTATTCTGTAGATAGTAGACTTGTGAGTTTTACTCACCATGGTTTTTCCCATTTGGGTTTCCACATCAAAATATCTTGTGTTATTGTGGGTGAAAGCTTTATTTTCTATTTGGCTTTTCTGTGTATTAATTGGTTTACTGTTTAAAAGGCTATACCTGTCTGCAATAAATTTGCTTAAGTGCTTGGTAAAGTTTTTGGGTATACTAATTCACTCCCCCCTCTTAGTATTCATCACTAACATTCTTGTTGGTGTTTCCTAATTGTGTCCTATTTGTTTTGGTGATCTGCATTGATCATTGTGCAAGTTTTTGGTGATTTTTCTAATCCGGTGAAGTTCTTCGTGTTATGCGGTTTTTCCTGGTGGTGTACTTGTTGCAGTTGATCTTGCCGTGATTACCGATGGTCATGAGCATTTGGAAATTTGATTTAGGTCCATATTATATCATGTATATCATTATATTGGTCTGGTGGTTGATCTTTGTATCATGTGATGTACTTTTGTAATTGTAGTTGAGGGTTTAGCATAGTATAAATAGAAGATATTGTCATTTAATTTAGGCGATGAGGTTTTGTTTGAATTATCAGAGAGTGGTGTATGTGTGAACAAGTGATTCATCCTTTGGCATTGTGATTGTGTAGAGATTGGTGTTGTAGGGTAGACAATTGTGCTTAACCAGAACTTTCATTAGGCCTTTGTAGATGCTATTATTGTAGTTCATTCCTTCTGGATTGTAGTCCAAATTTTGTTGTAAGTCTATGAGACTTCCTTGAGGGTTGTAGCCTTCTAGGTTATCATATTTGAGTAGTGAGCTCTAGGAAGTGTGCCTAAATGCTGGTGCATTCCCCATTGTAATATTTTCACATACTACTGTAGAGTATCATCTTATTGTGAGTAGGTTCCCATAGTGATTTTGGTTGGACATTGTTGCTACTAAGATATGTTGTTGTCATTGATGTCAACATATTCCTGCTCCGGTGATTGTAGATTGGTTTATTGGGATTTTGGTTTGGAGTATGGAGTATTTATGGTATCATTATATTCTTTTGTATTGGTTTTGGTGATCTAGGAAGCTTAATTGATCATATCATATGATCTGGTTTGCATTTTGTTTTTCTGATCAGTGCTTTGTAGAGTTCAGTATTTCCTCCAATATATTCCAGTGTGATCAGATCTTAAGTTAAGATTTTGGGATATTATTTGAGATGGTCATGTGTATCTTCATTTTATATGGTTCATGATTTGGTGCTCCCCAAGTTATCTTTCTTCGTGACAATTGTTGCTATTTGAGTGTTTTTGAGGTTTAGATTTTAATTGATGAAGATTTGATAAGTGGTGTTGGTGCAACTATTATTGATTTCTAACGTTCTTTCTGGTGTTTCCTAGTTGTGTCCTATTATTATAACGATCCACATTGATCGTTGTGTGAGTTTTTGGTGATTTTGCTGATTCGGTGATGTTCTTCATGTTATGCAGTATTTCTGGTGGTGTAGCGTGTTGTGGTTCATCTTGGCGTGATTTGTGGTGGTGCTGCACATTTGGGAATTTGAATTAGGTCCATTTTGTGTCATGTATATCATTATATTGGTCTAGTGGTTGATCTTTGTATCATGTGATGTAATTTTGTAATTGTGAGTTGAGGTTTTAGCCAACCTTGTTGTCAAGGTTGATGAATTATATACACTGGTGATATTGTCATACAATTTAGGTATCAAGGTTGTGTCTACCTTATCAAAGAGTGGTGTATGTGCAAACAAGTGATTCATTCTTTGGCATTGTGATTGAGCAGAGACTAGTGTTACAAAAGAACCAATTGTGCTTAACCGGAACTGTCATTAGGCATTTGGAGATGCTATTATTGCAGTTCATTCCTTTTGGATTGTAGTTTGAATCTTGTTGTAAGTCAGTGAGACTTCCTTGAGGGTTTTAGCCTTCTAGGTTATCATATTTGAGTAGTGAGCTCTTGATAGTGTGCCTAAATGCATGTGCATTCCCCATTTTAATATTTACACATACTTCTACAGAGTATCATCATATTGTGGGTAGGTTCCCACTGTGGTTTTTCCCTTAACCGGGTTTTCCACATCAAAATCTTGGTGTTGTGTGTTGTGTTATCAATTTTATTATCTTTGTTACTGCTATAGTTTATTAGATCTGTAATTGTAATAAATTTTGTAGATCCAGTGAAAACTGATTCACCCCCCCTCTTAGTTTTCCTTCATTATTGTTGCTAAAAATTGGTATCTGAGCTAGATCCTCTAAAAGATGCTTAATCACTTGAGGATATCTGGGATGACAACTGGAACTGGAGGTGTTATCTTTAAGAAGGAGAGTCTAAGATTTGATGGAAGTAACTATGTTATATGGAAGATCCAGATAGAAGTGCACCTGAGATGTCTTGGAGAATATTACTAGAAGATTACAAAGAATGTCTATTCTGCTCCTCCTAATGGACCGGTTACTAGTGATGAGATCAAGGAAGATGAACATAAAAATAGAGTGAAGGAAGAATTGTTGAGTGCCCTGACTTATTCAGAGATGAAAAATGGAATGAGACTCAAATCGCACATGAGATCTAGGAGAAGGTTGAAACCATATATGAAGGAGATATACAATTCAAAGTTGCTAAGTTGCAAAGTTTATGTCGGTTGATTTACGTGTTTATGTTAGAGTAATTATGTGGCTCTTGATGTGTATTTTTATATTTGGTAATCTTATTTTAATGTATTTAATTTATAAGTTTTGAATATTTAATTATTTGATATTTATATTTATTTGATAATTAAAGTTTATTGATTTTACAATTATTTAATAATTGATGAGCTTTATTTCTCTTTAATATTTATTTAATATTTGTGATTTAATCTTTAATGTTATTTGATTATTTAATTATTTATTTGACCTTTTATGGTTTGATATTTATTTGATATCTTACATTTATTTGGTTCTTTAATTTATTTTATTAGCTTTTGGTTTATTTGATTTTAGTCCCCATTTAGATTATTTATTTACAACTTATATTTATTTAATAGTTTGAATTTTATTCCTAAGTGGGGTGTATGAACACATCAAATTAAATAAAGAAATAAAACAATCCCACTTAACTGGATAAGTCACTAATACATTTGGCCTAAAATTTCGACGGAGAAGGTATATTGTGATCAAATTTGATTTTTTTTTTTGAAAAAATGCCCCATTTCGTCGAAATTCCAACGATAATGCAACATTTGGTTTTGATGGAGAAGGAATTGGCAATGACATTTGGGTTTTTTTAGAAAAAGTGCCCGCGTTCGTCGAAATTCTGACGACCGCGTGCATTACTTCAAAAAAAAAGAAAAGACCAAATCATTTCATAAATCCCACCTCTTCGTCCCGTCGACCTCTGCCATTACAAAATCCCACCTCTTTGTCCCGCCTCTGCAGGGAACCAGTCGTGGAATGAAGTGGTGTTGCAGGAGCAGCTATACCAGGATACTAGGTGACGGGAAACTTTCCAGCTTCATGGTAGGAATTTTGTTATGTTTTTTTGTTTGTCATCTGTTTAGGGGTATTTTCATGTCTGGGCATTATTTAATGTAATAAGGGCATGTTTTGGGCCCATTTGTAAGTCGTTTGGCATTTTGTTAGGGGTGTATGGGTTTAGGATTTAAACAACAGTTAAAAGCCTTTGCCAGACTAAATCCTTGTTTATAAGTATATAATGTTTAAACCAACATTATAAAATTGTTTACCGGTCTGGTGTTTGTAGAACACTTAAGTAACTGTTTGTTTTTTGCTTCTTATTCCCTCCAAATTGATTGGGGATGTGGGTTGGAGGAATTGAAGAGTTGAGTAAATATGCCTCCTGCTCGCGTGTCTACCATGTGAAGTGGCCTGAACGTGGTGGAGTGCGGGTAGGAAGAATGTACATTATCATTCTCATGGTCATTTGCAGGAACGGGCCATGGGTAGAAGAAGCACACACGTGGTAGGGCAACATCTCTATGTGCTTGCCGTGAGAGTGTGTATGAATGGGAGTTGTGTGGAATGAGTTCGAGATTGGAGATTGAAGTTTGATAGATTGCAGAGTTGTTGTGTCAGTCTGAATTTTCTGCTCAACAACACCAAGTCATCCCAGTAGGTTCCCCTGTTCATTTTCCCTCACATCTCATTGTGTGTTTCAGCGCTCTTGAAGTGATGGGATGGGGTTAGGGATAGACTAGCCTAGTCTATGCTCTTGGATCCTTTCCTTGGATCACCTAGTGTTCTCTACACACCCTAGGGTCTCTAGGACTTCCCTTTACTTGAGGAGTACCCTGACCATTCCCAATCCACCCACCAATGAGTTGTGATACTGCTCCTAAGGTCTCACCTACTCATGAGACTCAAAACCCCTTACTATGGCTAATAAGGGCTAGTCTTGTTCCACACCTTCCAAGGTCTTAGCAAGGTTGTTTTAGGTCTATTTCATTGTCTATCCACCCATTCATGAGCCCCCAAGAGGTTTCAAGACTCTAACCCCTTACCGATTTCACAATTTTTGGTTTTTGCCTTCAAAAAGGGTTACAAGGATTAGGACCAATTAGGCCTCCTAACCGGTCTTCTAGGCCTCCCTCTCACAAACGATGCACAAACAACCCAATATACCAAAAAGGACTATCATTCATTTGGAAAGGAATTAAGGATTTTCTATGTTTTAGGCCTCCAAGTGTCTATACTCTATCCTTGGTGGATTTTTAAGGTTTTTAAGGGTTTTTGTGAGGGTTTTTAGGGTCTGCCTAGGTCACAGTGGGTGTTTTAAGTTTTAGCCACCTTGTTTGGACTAGTGGAGGCTCCTCCTTCACACCAATGATGCTTCACACACTCCTTTAGACTTCCACCAAAGGATGCACTCTCCACTAATCAACCTTGCCCTCCAAGACCTCTGCACCAACAGCCATTCCTAACCGGGCACTATCCAGTCTAGCCTAGGAATGGATATTTGCTTGGCCTCCTTGCTTTTCCAAGGGCACCACTTGCTTGGGACTATAGTAAAGGGTCTCCACATCCATTCCCCATGGTTTCATGGTGGTTCCACAATGGGGAATGGAGTTAAGACTTCATTTACTCAAACCGGTCCAAAACTGGACAGTAAGACTCCAATTTACAAACTATTTACAAACACACTCAACCGGTAAACAAAAAGATAATCTAATCACTCATAATGAAGATATATACACCAAAGAGTAAATTCCACATAGGTTTGTTCACGAATCAATCCATTTGTTTGCTCGGTAACTTCATTCAAACAGACTGCAAACTCAAAAATAGTCACAGTCAATACAATTTGCTTGAGCCGTACAATCTCTGACAACCAACCCTTTAACTTAGGGTTTGAAATATCTTATAAAACCCATAGCTCAGTCAATGTGCCACATTTAGGTTTGTCCACGCCAAGCTAAAGATTTTAACATCATGGTGGAAAAGTTGCTTGACAACTTTTAAAAGTTGTCATGCAACTTTTGCAACTTTTGAGCAACTTTCCCAATGTTGCTCTTCATGACTCCTAGACCCACAATGGTCCAACCTAAGGACACCACCATGATATGAAGGACCCCTAAACACCTCCAGGAAACACATATCCTCCATTTTCAAGGAAATTATAATTTTGACTTATGACCCCTAAGATCTCCTCTAGGACCCTACCCAGGACCTATGAGCACTTGGCCCATTATTTTATATACAATAGCTTGATAAGAAGCATAATACCAACAAAACAAGAAGGAGGGAGAGCTTGAAAGGGTGATCCTACACCATACTCCCCGTCTACACACAATTAAGAAATAGGAGAAGAGATGAGAGCTGGGTCTATTCCAAGGTTCTTGAACTTGCTCTCCTCCACCCATGTAGCTTCAAATACTGGTTGATCTGCCCATTTCACTAAGTGCTCCATGTAGTCCTGGTGTCTGGTAGACTTCTTCACTCTTGATTCCAAGATCTCCACTGCTTTAGGCTTCTTCACTTGAGGTAAGGTATTCACATCCAAGTCTTCTAATACCTTGGCTTGGTTCTCAGTCTACTCTGTTATCTCTCCCTTGTACATTACCAGATCAGCAACATTGAAGACTAGTAAAATGGCTAAGTCTGAAGGTAAATCAACCTTATAGGCGTTCTCACCATATTTTGCCAGAATTTGACAAGGTCCTACCCTCTTCATTTGCAGTTTGGTAGGCTTACCACTTTGCATCCTAGCTGGTGCAGGAGCACCTAACCCAAACATACACCAGGAGGTTAAATATCATGCCATGAACCATTTCACTCATATTTGAGTTTATATGGTCATTTTAATGTATTTTGAGTCATTTTGTGAAGCATTGTAAGACATTTGCTCAAGATGTGTATTTGAGTCCTAATATGGTCTAGGAGGTCACGTTGTGAAAATATGCCCATTGAAGGTTAAATAGGATGTAAAATTTTTTTTTGAGTCCATCTAAATGTATTTCAAGTGCACAAGCAAAGATTAGGGGTCATATTTATCAAAATGTCAAAATTGTCAATTGTGTCAAAAATGTTGTCAAGCACAAATTGCATTATAAAGTTGCAAACCAAGGATGTAATTGGTCTTGGGTAGTTGTAACTACCATATGGATTTTTGGAGGTTATAAAAACCATCATTTGGTTGAATCCAATGGGTGTGTGTCAGATTGGAGGAAGGAAATGAATAACATTTGAAGTTTTTACACACTCCACATTGTTTTCTGGGTATTGCAGTCTGATCATTCACATTTTTCTTTATGAAAAATCATTTGTATCCATTTGAAATGTATTGGATATGATAATGGCATGAGTTAAATTTTTCTTCCCTTTGATTTCATTCAATTTCAACTATTTTGAAGCAAGTTATGCAAAATTTGGTGAAAACTGTCAAAAAACCCTCCAAATTGGGGTTTGTGGAGAGTTTCACTAAAATATTTTGATTGCACCATTGGAAATTGTTGTAAATTTGGTTTTTGATATAGGGTTGAATTATATTTCAAATTAATTCAGTTTCAATGTGATTGGTTAAGTATTTCATGACATATTTGATGCCCTAGGCAGATTGGGAATGCAAATTTCTTGTCTTTTTTGTAACAGTCAAAATGGTCTTGGTGCAGAGACTATAACTCGTAACTCCACCATTGGATTGTTCTAAATTTTGGATATGGTTTTATAAACCTATTTTTATACAGCCTCACTAAAGTGATCTTTCAAATATAATCGGGTTTGAAAGTTATTAATAACTGAGTATGGGTATATCAAACTGTCATTAACTGGGACAGTATAATGCATTGTTTTGGTCTTGATTAATGTTCAAAGGGTTATAAAATGATATGATGGATTTGATATTAGATTGGTTGGCTGATATTAATATTTTTTTGGACTATATAATGATGATTATTCCTCTAATACAAGTGAAGATGTTGTGTTGAGATTGGAACTCCATGTTGATTTGGGGTTCTTGAAGGGTTTTTCATGATGCTCTACATCAAATGAAATGAATAACATTTGAAGTTTTTACACACTCCACATTGTTTTTGACCAAATTATGGTTTTTATAACCTCCAAACATCCATATGGTATTTACAACTACCCAAGACCAATTACATCCTTGGTTTGCAACTTTATAATGCAATTTGTGCTTGACAACATTTTTGACACAATTGACAATTTTGACATTTTGATAAATATGACCCCTAATCTTTTCTTGTGCACTTGAAATACATTTATATGGACTCAAAAAAAACTTTTACATCCTCTTTAACCTTCCATGGGCATATTTGCACAACGTGACCTCCTAGACCATATTAGGACTCAAATACACATCTTGAGCAAATGTCTTACAATGCTTCACAAAATGACTCAAAATACATTAAAATGACCATATAAACTCAAATATGAGTGAAATGATTCATGGCATGATATTTAACCTCCTGGTGTATGTTTGGGTTAGGTGCTCCTACACCACTAGCTTTGCTCAAATGGACCATCACATAGTCACCCACCTTGAACTGAACTTCTCTCCTTTTCTCATCCACTTTGGCTTTCAGTTTGTGAGTGGATTCAAGGATGCCCTTCTTAACTTGCTCTTGTACTTCCTTGTTGGTTTGGGTGAAGTCCTCTGCTTGTCCACTCTTCATCTCCAAACTACTAAGATCTCTCAACTCACATACTCCCCTTGGATGTCTGCCATACACAACCTCAAAAGGGCTTCTACCAGTGGTTCTATTCACACTGTCATTATATGCATACTCTGCTTGAGGAATGATAAGGTTCCATGTCTAACCATACTCCTTAGTTAGACATCTCAACAAATTCCCTAACACTCTATTGATGACTTCAGTTTGACCATCTATTTGTGGATGGTAAGCTGAGCTAAATGTCAAGTTAGTTCCTAGTCTCCTCCATAATGTTTGCAAAAAATGACCCATGAACTTGTTGTCCTTGTCTGAAAAAATGCTTAAAGGGAGTCCATGAATCCTAACAATCTCTTTGAAGAAGAGATGTGCAACATAGCTAACATCATGTGTAGCCTTACATGGTATGAAATGACTCATCTTGGAAAATCTATCTACTACCACATAGATGTTGTCCATACCTATTTTAGTCTTGGGAAGTCCTACTACAAAGTCCATGCTTATACATTCCCAAGGTCTGTTAGGGATCGGCAATGGTTGATACAAACCGGCATTGCTTGATCCACCTTTGGCTCTTTGGCATACACCACACTGCTCTACATACCTCTTCACATCTCTTGGCAACTTTGGCCAATAGTAGTACCTCTGCACTAAGTCTAGGGTCTTACTAATCCCAAAGTGTCCACTCAAACTGCCATTATGTTTTTCTTGGATGAGGTTCTCCCTCATAGAACCTCTAGGTACACACAATTGGTTACCCTTGAACAAGAGACCATTTTGGAGAGTGTAATCTGCATACTCACCATGGAAATGGTTCTCAAACTCTTTACAAACTTTGTAAGTTGTTGAGAAGTCTGCATCTCCTTCATAGAGGTCTTTGAAACCCTCTATGCCTATGCTCTGCAACTGTAACTCTTGAACTGTCAACATCTTCCTAGTCAATGCAACTGCCACCTTGTTAAGTTGTCCCTTCTTATGCTTGATGGTGAAGGATTGGAGATATTCCATCCATTTCAGATGTCTATTGCCTAGCATCTCTTGAGTGTTGATGTAACTCAATGCTTGATTGTCTGTGAACACTACAAATTCCTTTGGGAGTAGGTATTGTCTCCACTTCTTTAGAGACTGCACTAATGCATATAACTCTAGGTCATAGGCTAAGTACTTCTTCTTTGCTTCATTAAGCTTCTCACTGAAAAATGCCATAGGTCTTCCTTCTTGACTCAACACACCACCTACTACAATTCCACTTGCATCACACTCCAAAGTGAATAGCTTATCAAACGTAGGTAGGAGAAGGATAGGTTTTGTGGCTACTTCCTGTTTCAACAATTGAAATGCTTTGTCAGTGTGCTCTGTCCATTTAAACTTAGTTTTAAGACCTCCTTTGATGGTGTCAAGGACTGGTGCACATATGCCACTGAAATTCCTCACAAACTTCCTATAGAATTGAGCTAATCCATGGAAACTTCTTACCTCAGTCCCTCTTTTAGGTGCAGGCCAATTCAAAATTGCCTCCACTTTACTTGGATCCATTTTCAAGGTTCCCTTAGACACCACAAATCCTAAGTAAACCAACTCTTGCTTCAAGAAGTCACACTTCTCTAGGTTGATGGATAGCTTCTCCTCATGCAACCTCTCTAAGACCAACCTTAGATGCTCTTCTTTGGTTTTTCTATAGATGAGAATGTCATCTAAATACATGACCACAAATCTACCTATTAAATCCTTCAACACTTCATTCATTAACCACATGAAGGTGCTTGGAGCATTGGTGAGTCCAAATGGCATTACAAGCCATTCATACAATCCATCTGTGGTTTTAAAAGTAGTCTTCCACTCATCACCCTCCTTAATTCTTATCTGGTGATAACCACTTTTAAGGTCTAACTTAGTAAAATACATAGCCCCTCCTAAACAATCCATTATATCCTTTATTCTAGGAATAGGAAACCTATACCTTATGGAAATCCTATTAATTACTCTTGAGTTAGTGCAAAGTCTCCACTTACTTCCTTTTTTTGATGCTAGCACTACCGGGACTGAACATGGGCTAATGCTCTTCTTAATCAGTCCTTGTTCCAATAGCTCCTGCACTTGCCTTGCTACCTCCTTATTCTGATCAGGTGTGAGCTTATATGCAGCCTTGTTAGGTAAGGATGCATCGGGAACAAATTCTATCTGATGACTTATAGACCTTCTAGGTGGGAGTGTTGCAGGTGCTCCATCACTCACTATGTCCTTATACTCTTGCAACATGTGCTTCACCTCCTTGGGTACCTCTGTCTACAACTTGTCTTCTTCCTCCTTTGGTTTCACAAAGATGGCACACTTCACTATCTCCTCCTCATGTAGCAATTTCAAAAACTCTTTACTAGTAGCCATTAAGACACTAGGTGTCTTTGAAGTGCCTTCTTCATTCTCTATCAAAGACTGAATCTTGAAGGTCTTGCTATCCTTCTTAAAGGAAATGGAGTTCTCCTCTCCATCATAGATCACCTTACTATCAAATTGCCAGGGTCTTCCTAGCAGCATATGAGATGCATCCATGGGCAACACATCACAAAGGATTTTGTCCTTGTAACCTCCAATGGAAAACTCTATCCAAGTCTGTTCATTGACCAACACACTCTGCTCATGATTCAAACATGTCACCTTGTATGGGTTAGTGTGGGGTATCCTTGTGAGTTTCAACTTCCTAATTGCCTCTTCTGATATGAAATTATCAGTTGAGCCTGAATCAACTATCACCTTGCAGACTTTACCAAGAATCTTGCACCTTACCCTAAACAATGCTCTCCTATGCTTAGGTTCACTCTTGACTGGTTGTCTTATCAAGACCCTATTGAACATCAGATTTTATCCACTCTCTGATTCAATATGATCCACCTCAAGTGTCTTGCTGTTGGAAGAGTCTTCATGTGCATAAGAAACCCTCTTTCCACTATTTGATGATGTAGGCTTGTTAGGGCATCTATATGTCGGGTGTCCCAATTATCCACAATTGTAACACTTCATGGTTGCAAAATAGGAGTTACCTCTGCCAGTACCTCTACCCCTATTTGGTCCACCTTGTGCACCTCTTCCTCTAGAATGTCCTCCTCTAGGATTGGTTTCACTTCCATGTTCAGTCAACTTTGCTTCTCCTTGGTTCCTCTGCTCACTTGACTTTCTTTGGTAACCACCTTGGTGGTTCACTTGATCTCTACCTCTACCTCTACCCTTGTTATTGGAGTCTCCTTTTCTTTTGTTCCTCTCTTCTACCCTGGTAGCAAGTTGATGACACTTCTGGACAGTAGTGGGAGTCCATAGGCTTATCTCCTCTTGAATGTTCCACTTTAGGCTGCTTAGATACCTAGCCACCTTAATGGATTCATCTTCTTGGACTTTGGACCTAAGACATAGCTTTTGAAACTCCTCTATGTAGGAGGCCACATCAAGATCCTTCTACTTTAATCCTTGTCTCTTCTTATGAAGTTGGACTTCATAATCCTCTGGTAAGTAGTTCTCCTTAATCTTACCCACCATAACTTTCCAATTTACAATAGGTAGCTTCCCCATACTAACTCTTTCTTCTTGCAGGTACTTCCACCATGTCAAAGTTTCTCCCCTTAATCTTGATTTGGCAACTTTAACTTTCTGAGCCTCTGTTACTCCTTCACACTCAAAGTGGTTTTCAATGCCCTCAATCCATTCCATAACAGTGTCTATGTCCATTCTTCCATTGAAATGTGGCAATCCTTCAAAAGCCTTGGTGTTCAAAGCCTTAATAGCTTTCACAAATGGTTCTTCATTGAACAAGGGATCTGGTTCAGGGATAATGTCATCTATGTCTATAGTCTTCTTGCCTTTACCCTTGGTGTCTTCATCCCAAGGTCCTTGTGTCGTCTGAACCACCACTTCCTACAGTTTATCCCTCATCTCACTCACAACTTCTTCAAGGAGTATATTTTTCTCCTTCTGTTCTTCCACCTCTCTAGCCAGCTCTGCATTAGTAATCATTCTTCTCTCCCCTACTGATTCACCAGTATATAGAGACATACACAGTCCAAAAAGTCTTTTACTTGCTCTGATACCAATCTGATGGGATGGGGTTAGGGATAGACTAGCCTAGTCTATGCTCTTGGATCCTTTCCTTGGATCACTTGGTGTTCTCTACACACCCTAGGGTCTCTAGGACTTCCCTTTACTTGAGGATTCCCCTGAGCATGCCCAATCCACCCACCAATGAGTTACGATATTGCTCCTAAGGTCTCACCTACTCATGAGACTCAAAACCCCTTACTATGGCTAATAAGGGCTAGTCTTGTTCCACGCCTTCCAAGGTCTTAGCAAGGTTGTTTTAGGTCTATTTCATGGTCTATCCACCCATTCATGAGCCCCCAAGAGGTTTCAAGACTCTAACCCCTTACCAATTTCACAATTTTGGGTTTTTGCCTTCAAAAAGGGTTACAAGGATTAGGACCAATTAGCCCTCCTAACCGGTCTTCTAGGGATCCCTCTCACAAAGGATGCACAAACAACCCAATCTCCCAAAAAGGACTGCCATTCATTTGGAAAGGACTCAAGGATTTTCTAGGTTTTCGGCCTCCAAGTGTCTGTACTCTGTCCTTGGTGAATTTTTAAGGTTTTTAAGGGTTTTCGTGAGGGTTTTTAGGGTCTACCTGGGTCACAGTGGATGTTTTAAGTTTTAGCCACCTTGTTTGGATTGGTGGAGGCTCCTCCTTCACACCAATGATGCTTCACACACTCCTTTAGACTTCCACCAAAGGATGCACTCTCCACTAATCAACCTTGCCCTCTAAGACCTCTGCACCAACAACCATTCCTAACCGAGCACTGTCCAGTCTTGCCTAGGAATGGGTATTTGCTTGGCCTCCTTGCTTTTCCAAGGGCCCTTCTTGCTGGGGAATATAGTACAGGGTCTCCACATCCATTCCCCATGGTTTCATGGTGGTTCCACAATGGGGAATGGAGTTAAGACTTCATTTACTCAAACCGGTCCAAAACTGGACAGTAAGACTACAATTTACAAACTATTTACAAACACACTCAACCGGTAAACAAAAAGCTAATCTAATCACTCACACTGATGATATATACACCAAAGAAGACATTTAACATAGGTTTGTTCACAAATCAATCCATTTGTTTTCTCGGTAACTTCATTCAAACAGACTGCAAACTGAAAAACAGTCACAGTCAATATAGTTTGCTTGAGTCGTACAATCTCTGACAACCAACCCTTTAACTTAGGGTTTGAAATATCTTATACTACCCATACCATAGTTGGTGTGCCACATTTAGGGTTGTCCATGCCAACTTAAATATTTTGACATCATGGTGGAAAAGTTGCTTGACAACTTTTAAAAGTTGTCATGCAGCTTTTGCAACTTTTGAGCAACTTTCCCAATGTTGCTCTTCATGACTCTTAGACCCACAATGGGCCAAACTAAGGACACCACCATGATATGAAGGATCCCTAAACACCTCCATGACACACATATCCTCCATTTTCAAGGAAATCATAATTTTGACTTATGACCCCTAAGATCTCCTCTAGGACCCTACCTAGGACCTATGAGCACTTCGCCCATTATTTTACATACAATGGCTTCATAAGAAGCATAATACCAACAAAACAAGAAGGAGGGGGAGCTTGAAAGGGTACTCCTACACCATGAAGCCTCCCCATCAAGTGGTTCCTCTCATGCCAATTCTAGCGAAAGAATCCAGATCGATTACACACGCAAGAAGTCGCGGGTGGGGGTCTAGTAAGTTGAGAAGTTATTGTTGGGCCATCTCCCGATGAACACGAAGAAGGGAGGTGGACATAGGTTCCCTATGGGTTTAATCACTACAGGAAAAAGGTAGGGTATAATCAACAAATTCATTGTTATACATATTCAAATATTTAGATTCAAAGTTTATTATGGATTTATCATATTAATTGCCAATAGAAGAGATGGTGAGAGGTTTCTGTAATATGATATGATTGATTTAAAAGAAGAATTTCTTACAAGACCTAAACTGTTGAACAATCCTATCGTCATGTATTAATTAAACACTACATTTTAAATAATGAACAATATAGTTAGCCTGAAACATATTAACACTACTTTCCATATTTAAAATATATCCTAATTAAGGAGAGGGATGACCTAAACCTGCATGATCGAGTGCCATTATGTAAAATATATCCTAATTATGGATGCTGGTATATATGATTGTGATAGAAAATCCCTCCTGCAGAACCGTGAGAGCACTATGTAGTGATCGAGTGTGCTATTTTTTGTTAGTGTTTTGGAAGGGAGCATAAGTGTACCGTTAGGAAGGTGGTATAAAATGGAAGTTGAGAGTTATAAGGTTATGAGGTGTGGGTTAGGATAAGATAGGGAGGTAAGTGATGAAGGATGTAATGGTGAAAGAGTAAGTTAGGATATGTTAGGGGTTTGGAAGGTAGGAAAGTGAATGGGGGAGATAAAAGGATGTGAAGGATGGAATGGGGTTAGGTAGGTGAAGTAAAAGTAATTGTGTATGAGGCTAAGGTTTAGGATAGGATGTAGGAAAGTGGAGGAGGTTAAGATAGGGGATATGAAAGGTAGATGGAGGGTAATAATGATAGGAATTGAGGTAAAGGTTATGAGGTGTGGGTTAGAAAATAGGGTGTAGGAAATGGAAAGAAGGTTCATATCACTTTGAGATTTTTCACCAAGATGAGTAGCCCGAGTATGGACCTCAAATCTTACAGGCCATGAGGATCCACTTGTAGTAGAGGAGCATATACTTTCATCTTGGGAGATTATAAGGACTTCACCTTGAATATGGGAAATACACATAGAGGAGATAGAATATTGATCAATACACATTACCTAGCCTCATCATGCATAAATAAATGAGGTATAGACTATAGCAAGAACATATCATGATCCAAAGTATTCGAGAGTTGCTTCATCTTTAATCCTCTACATTTTTAAGATCCACAAATGGGGTTGAGGATAAGTCTTGGTTACTTAGCTTGGACTTATGCTTTGGGTTGCATCTATATGTGAGCAACTTAAAGGCATAATTTTCAATGCAATTTTTGAGAGGACTTGATTCCACCTTGTGGTACTGGGAGGATAAAATGCACCAACTCACATTGGAAACCCTCTCCAGATACCATTTTGGAGTGCTTCAAAGTGTGTTCTATTTCAAAATATTTTTGACAGAGATGCATAGATGAGTTTCACAATTTACATAATAAAGTTTCATAGTGGCTCAACATGAGAGTTAGTTTTTGGAGTTCTTGTAGTTTGTAGATTACAATAAAGATAAGTTACTTGTCAATTATTTCATTAGGGGTGGAAAGCCCAAAATTTCATTTTTCCTACACATGGCCAATCCAAATGACTTTAGGGTTGCTATGGCAAAGTCTCTTATGGAAAAGGAGGTACATGGGAGGACACAAGAGGCATGAGAGAAGTTTGTAACCTTGATGAAGGGACTAAAGTGTCCATAGGCCTCCCCATCCTTCAAAGGATAATTTAGACTTACTATATGATTTACAAAGAAAAACCCAATAGTATCAATATTAGGGACAAAGGTCTAGAGCATAGTAGGGGCCATAGGGTATTCACATTTGACCATCTTCAACACAAGGATATTTTAGGTATGAGAGACTATAGGGCTATCAAGCTAGGCCTTCTGTGACTCAACAACCTTTTAGAGGAAAATCTAGTGTTTTTAGTAATTAAGATATTCTAATTATGGTGGGGCCTAGCCAACATAGGGTTAAATGAGAGGCACATGTTATGTATATGTTAGTATCAGACAAAGAGTGCCCACAAGGTTTTAGAGTAGGTGGACACCATCCTAGGATGTCAAAGTAGATAGTTGATATGTGGGTCTTTACTCTCCCAACCACTCAAAATATACCACCATGGGTCTTTACCCTCCTAAACACACAAAGGTCAAAGGAAGATTCACTGCTGCAACACTCACTTTTTGTGACAGTCTCAAGCACTTAGGACAGTCACTCCTTTCGTGGCCAATCTTCTTCACAAAACACTCTCTAAAATTAATTATGATGATAGTGTACCTCCTAAAACCTTCCACCAACACCTAACTCAATACCAAACTCTTTCCCAAACTCACTAATGGACTAATTAACTCAACTCACTATGAAATTGTGATGGTCAATGCAAGGTTTAGGATAGTAGTAATTAGGATCTTCTAATTATTGTGGGGCCTAGCCAACATAGGGTTATATGAGACAGGGGTAAGTTCAATAGTGATTTCTCCTTCAATTATTGATGAATGCTTCATTCCCTGTTCACTTGGAATTGAATTGATTTTATAATTAAGAGATCACTTGAATTGTAGGTAGACCCCTTCAAATGATAGGGTAGGCTTCCTTTTATACCTAATATATGTCTTGAAAGCATTTTATCCTGATGGCTTTAAATTAAAGTACTTTCTCTTCTATCTGGTATTGGTGGAGCAGAGGTTGCATTGCATCATCCTAGGATACATATTTCCATAGATACAACACAAGTTAAATGTATCCCAGGTCAATGCAAAGCAACCTCTACTCTAGAGATCACCAGAAAATAGAGAAAGAGCTTTAATTTAATGCCACCAGGATAAAAGTCTTTAATCAAGACAGATAAATGGTATGCAACTGTATCAATTTGGAATGCATTACCCAAACACTGCAATCGATCAGTCACCTTTGAAAAGAAAGTGGTATGATGAAATATTTAGGCATAAAATAGATGAAATGCACTCCATACTACTGTTGCACAATATTTTGGTCGATGATATTTTTAAAATAGTAAAAGAAGGTGTATGGAACAACCGAATTCTTATCATTATAAACAATGAATATTTTAAGATCCTTTTATGATGTGTAAGTTGAGAATATTTTATGAAAGGTCCCTAAATGAATCCACTTTAAACTGATTTTAGCAATCACTATTGGATGTAGACAAAATGAATGCTTTTTGGATTAGGATGGTACACATAATCTACTATCAAAAGGTTGCTTTGGAAAGTATATGATTCAAAACTAAGGAAATGCAATTATTTACAAGTTTTAACCTTCTTAGATGCAATATCCCTTATTTAGCCTCTCACAAACCCTTAAAAGTAGGGTTTCTCATATACCCTTCTTCCAAACACTATACCATCCAAATGATGATGGATTCACCTTTCATTTGAAATGATGGGTTTGTAATGGTCTTTCATATTTTGGTATATATTCTTTATAATAGCCTATTATATTGATTTGTTCTATTATGGATAATGGTGTGGGTCAGACAACTTTATCGTCGGTGCATGAAAGCATTAAATGAGTTATACTTTTAAAAATTACATGAAACATTTTTAATTTATTTGATTCAGTGTTATTTGCAAAAAATGATTATCAATGATGTTTCCTTTCTCCAATAATTGTCTAGGATCTTTCCATCAGATAATATGTAACATCAAATGAATAAATCTTTTCATTACAAATGCTTATTTTATTTAATTATTATCTGAGCACGAATTAAAATTTATATCTGTGCGGAAGCAGAACATACAAGTTGAAGAGTCATGTGCAAGAAAATTTTGTAAAAGAAAGCAAGCAAGCATTATCTTGAATGACATGGAAACAAGCTCATCAGCTACCTAAAAGAGAGCAATTGGAGAAAAGAAGTGGAAAGTGTTTAAGGGTGATAAATAGATAGAGAGTATGCAATACAAACAAACAATGTCTGGAGTGTGTGATGTGACATCTCTAATTTATGTCCGGAGGGACTAACTAGTTTTGGAGTTCTTGCGAAACCTATTGGGCCACGCTCAGAGGAAATCAATGTGTTCATGCAAGGAGCACCTTTTTTCTATTATGAGAATGATGCTTTTTCATCGAAGGATATTTGGAAGTCAATATCCAAAAATTTCTATAGTGTGGAACCAGAGTTGGTGGACTCGAAGTAATTTTTAGCTTTCAGAAGACCAAGAGGTTATGTACACAATCTCCCAATAGAAGGGCAATTTGAAGCTTTACCTCTCCCCCCCATGACTATTCAAGAAGCACTTCCTCAGACAAAGGACTATTGGCCTCCATGGGATCAAAGAAAAAAATTGAAGCATAGAGGCTAAACGATGTGGTGGTGTCCTTCGTGAAGAACTTTGCACTATAATTGAAAATTCATGAGGGAAACTGCAAGATAGTGAAGAGAAATACAATCTTGAAAAGTGGGAAGAATGGATCTTGGTTTGGGTGGGGCCAAGTTAGGTGGCTCCTCTAGAGGTTGACGAGATAGAAATCATATTAGGATTTGAAAAAGATCACACTTGTGGAACTTCGTGTGCGAGTGATCGATTGCGGTGTTTGCGTAATGAATTCCAAATAGATATAGTTGCATACCATTTATCTGTCTTGATTAAAGCCTTTTATCCTAATGGCATTAAATTAAAGTACTTTCTCTTCTATCTGGTATTGGTGGAGAAGAGGTTGCTTTGCATCGACTTGACCTACCACCTATCGACCTGACCTGCCACCTATTGGCAGGTCAGGTCGATGCAAAGCAACCTCTTCTCCACCAATACCAGATAGAAGAGAAAGAACTTTAATTTAATGCCATCAAGATAAAAATCTTTAATCAAGATAGATAAATGGTATGCAACTGTATCTATTTGGAATGCATTACCCAAACACCGCAATCGATCAGTCGCACAGGAAGTTCCATTAATGTGATCTTTTTCAAATCTTAATATGATTTCTATCTCATCAACCTCTAGAGGAGCCACCTAACTTGGCCCCACCCAAACCAAGATCCATTCTTCCCACTTTTCAAGATTGTATTTCTCTTCACTATCTTGTAGTTTCCCTCGTGAATTTTCAATTATAGTGCAGAGTTCTTCATGAAGGACACCGCCACATCGTCTAGAGTCTATGCTTCAATTTTTTTCTTTGATCCCATGGAGGCCAATATCCTTTGTCTAAGGAAGTGCTTCCTAAATAGTCATGGGGGGGGAGAGGTAAAACTTGAAATCACCCTTCTATTGGGAGATTGTGTACATAACCTCTTGGTCTTCTGAAAGCTGAAAATTACTTCGAGTCCACCAACTCTGGTTCCACACTATAGAAATTTTTGGATATTGACTTCCAAATATCCTTCAGTGCAAAAGAATCATTCTCATAATAGAAAAAAGATGCTCCTTGCATGAACACATTGATTTCCTCCAAAGTGTGGCCTATAATGCCCGCCAAAATACCCTAAAGAAACTAAACAATAATATACAAATGGAGATAAATTTTTTTTAATTAACATCTAATAACAATTAATACAACACATAACATCTCCATCTATTTACATTCCTTCATCAATTAACCAATATGAACATATATCATTACTCATTTCATGAATTAATGCAAGCGGAAATATCACAACATCATTAATCTTTTCCTAGGGTACTTTAGCATCATTACTTAAATTCATTTCCACAATAGCATACTACACACGTGAAAGATATATTTCACCTTCATTATTGCATCATAATATAATTATCTACTCATGAGTTATGCAACCTACAACATTACTTACTTCCCATGATATGCATAATTTTCTTTCTACCAATGCATCTATATGAATCATACATGTTTACTAAATCCACTTAACATCCTATAACATATTAATTTATTACTCCATGAACATTCCCCTTTCAAGATTATTTAACATTCTAACTAGCCTCTAATCATCCCATGAGATAATACAACTGATCCATAATGCAATTCCATTCTATTTCAACTATAGTCCATTCATTTCCATGACTCATAAGATCACCTCTCTACAATAGTACAATACTACTAGGCCTTAATCCCAATTTCCAACTACAATTCATCTACAAATATAAGTACATTAAATACATCATGAACATAGCTCTTTCTACTACAAGATTCTATCTATGATATACCAAAAGTGTTACATTACATACATTTTATCTTATCCATTACATAAATCTACTATAAGGTACATCCATAGTACATCATGAAGAACAATCCACGCCATGCAAGAAGAATCCAAAGAACATCCCAATGGCTAAAAAATACCAACCTCCCGACCATGTGGAACCAAAGGAACCACCCCCTGTGCTAGGAGATGACACAAGGTCCCAACACACACTCTAAACCTAAGCTGACACCTAAAACCAAGGAGACTAACCACACAGAAATTCTCAAGCAAGAACTTACACAATATAACAAGAATGAACTCCCAGAGGCATAAAACTCATCAAAACATAAATGCATCAAATAAGCATAATCATAAATCATAAAGGGGAAACACATGTAGGAGTGGAGTGTCATCATATGCCATCCTCATAACACAATAACATAATAACACAAGGCGTTAGCCTAATGGACATGTGGAGCCATCTCAACCTATGAGAGACTAAGGGAGATTAGCTTACCGTCTTCAAGACCTTCTCATGCTTATCCTAAAACATCCTCCCTAGGACTAAGTCATGAGGAACAATCAATTTATCATCTTATTAATTAATCTAACCACCCAACCCATCAATTATTAGGTTATCACTTATTTACAAATCATGGAAAACTCCAATGTGCTCTGGTGGTCTAGACTTCATGCATCCTTACAAGGAACCTCATGCAAGCCTATCTCTTGTGACCCCAGTCATCACAAGGAAGCCCACTCCCCCCTAACATGGTCTCAAACATGACAACACAAGAGGCTCTAGAATCATAATTGGATCTGAGAATATACATAAATCTAAAATCACAAATAATCCATATGTAAACAACAATATCATCTCATAATCATGAAACATGTGAAAGTTAACATCATGAGAACCAAAAATCAATGAGCCTCTTGGCCAAATAAACATATCAAGGCCATAAGAAATGCCATCAAATCTGAAATGAATCATCCCATAATCTCAGCAAGGCCTATCCAATTGCTAGCACATAATCACAAGAATCTTAATCTCTCTGTTGGTGCATCAACAAGAGAGGAAGCACAAACAACTCAAATGGAGTAAAATGCATACAAAACAAAAATAAATAAATCATATGAAGACATCACCAATCATAAATAATTTTAGACAACATCATAAATGCCCTCAAAAAGCCTCTAGTATAACCCAAAATCCAACTGACCTCAAACAGACTTCAAACTGGACAAAACCTTAAAAATACAGATAATGGCACATATGAGTGATGTTTTAGCGTATATAAAAAAAGTAAATTTTGGCAAAAAACTACATAAGTGTGAAATCAAAACTGCTCAAAATATAAACAACCAAATATGATGTATTTATACTCGTTGGAATCAACATGAAATAAACTATAAGAATATGTGAACAAAATAAAATAATAAAATTCACCAAAGGAACTCCAATTGAAAACACAATGCAGACTTTTGGAGAACAACATCTCCAGCACTATCGAAAACTGAGGAAATACTACAACCTTGAATCTAAAATATAGAAAGCATAATATATGACTCAAATACATTTTAAAAGACATTCCACATAACCAATAACATCCATACGCAAGGGGATGTGTGAAAATCAAAAGGGGAAAAAGTCCTGTGAGTCTCCTCTACAGCAGAGCCAGATTGGGAGCTCACAAAGACTCTCCTCCTTCCCAGATTCACCATCTCTATAAGAACTCATCTACCAGGTTAAAATCTCCTTAATATACAATAGAAATCTTATTAAAATAATTCACACAAGACTTATACAAAATCTGCAAGATATTCCTCATGTTGAACATTCACGACAATGCACAGGAAGCATTATTTCCAGAACTATAAACCAAGCAAAGAATTTAAAATCCCATGGCTACCCATTCCAAATCTAGAAATACTAAAGAGAATGCATAAACCCAAATATTTTTTTTTTAAATCAAATCAAACACGGAGCATACAAGTTTCAAACTTTGAAAGCAAAACAAGAAACCAATGGAGAAGCCTCCAACCTACAACCCGTGTGATGGTTTGTAGTTGAAGAAGAGCTCCCACAAGCCAAACCAAAATACAATCAAGCTCCAACCAAAAACCAAGAGTGCAACAATCCAAAACCAAGGAAGAAAACTTGCTGGAGAAATTTCCAGAGAATAGCCAATCACAGGAATGAAAATTAAAAGCAACAGTAATCCAAAAACCCTAGCCTCAATTTCGGCCAATCAAAATATTCCATTTTGGAGTATATTTTACCAACCCACCATATAATATAATTTATTCACCCATTTTGAATTTAACCAATGAGAGTGAAGGGTAGGTAAAGTAAATAAGATATACTTATTCAACTAAGTGGGATTGTTTTTATTTCTTTATTTAATTTATTGTGCTCATACACCCCACTTAGAAATAAAAAGTCAAACTATTAAATAAATGTAAGATGAAAATAAATTTAATCCAAAAGGGAATTAAAATCAAATAAACCAAAAGCTAATAAAATAAATTAAAGAACCAAATAGATAAAAGATATCAAATAAATGTTAAAACATAGAAATTCAAATAAATAATTAAATAGTCAAATAGCATTAAAGATTAAATCATAAATATTAAATAAATTTTAAATATAATAAAGTTTATCAAATATTAAAATAATCATAAAATCAATAAATGTTAATTATTAAATAAATATAAATATCAAATAATTAAATATTAAAAACTTATAAATTAAATACATTAAAATAAACATTTCCAAATAGAAAACTACACATAATTACTCTAACATCATCAAGTAAATCAACCGGCATAAACTGGACTCACAATACCAAAGGACCAAATTTACTAACTGACATGGCGAATTATGCCAAGACGCTAACTAAACATGGTGAACAACTTAGACCTAAAGTATGTGAGGGGAAACTCATGCCATCTCTGAACCACATAAGCCATTGGAACTAAAGACACGCTCAGACCTGTGAAGCCAGGTGGAGTCGATGTCTAGTACTTGCAAAATCTTGCAACCACAAAATGATAACACAACATATACATATACATATATAGAACAAGCAAGTGATAGAGAATCGCAATGACACATCCCGCTCATAATGAGTGATGTGGAATCATCTCTATCACGAAGACAGTCAAACAATAGTCAAACACATCTCATAAACATCTCATCATATGTAATCAAAAAGTAGGGTTAGCGTAATCATTATCATCATCAAAAACCATGATAAATCTAATCTATGAATAATCCATCACATAGTGAGCATATAAAATCCATCAAGTACATGTATCATCAAATCAAATGATGAATCATGATAATACCAACATCCATATAGATCATCAAAATAGCATATGTCCAATAGTATCTAACATCAATCATAAGTCACTGAAGCACATGAGTAATCATCATCCAAATCATCAAAATATAGTCTAGATAAGTCTATCAAGCGAAATATAAAAGTCAACTCTAGTCAAAATAAGTCAAATCAAGGGTGGACACTACATCCTCCCCCCCTTTGCCTAGGCTTACTCCTGGAAGCCTAAGAACAGATAGGGATATAGCTCTCTCATTCGCACTGCATCCTCCCATGTAGCCAAAGAATCATCAATCGGATCCCACTGGACTCTTACCCGCTCTACGCTTCGGCCTTTGAGTGACATCTCTCTTTGCTGAAGAATGCACACGGGCTCCATAGAAAGCTGGCCATCCTCAACCTTCAAAGCATTCCAATCCAACACATGCGAAATATCAAGATGATATAACCTCAAAACTGAAACATGAAAGACATCATGGATGCGGGACAAACTAGGTGGCAAGGAAAGGCGATAAGCCACAGGACCAATCCACTCCAGAATCTTGAAAGGTCCAACAAACCAAGGTGCCAACTTAGAGCCTTTCCTGTAACAGATCAGACTCTTTCATGGGCGAACTCTCAGAAATACCTTGTCACCAACAAAGAACTACCTTTCCACTCGATGAGCATCTGTATATTTCTTCTGTCTATCCTGAGTGGCCAACAAATGCTCTCTGATGCGAGCCACCTGATCCTCCATATCCTGCAACATCTCTAATCCAATATGCACTCTATCCTCTAAATGATCCCAACTCAAGGGCGTGCGACATGGTCTACCATATAATGCCTGATAAGGAGACATACCTATAGAGCTATGGTAACCATTATTGTACGCAAACTCAACCAAATAGAGGTAGTCCTCCCAACCAGACTGTTGATCCATTACGTACATTCTCAACATATCCTCTAATAGCTAGTTCACCCTCTTTGTATGCCCATCTGTCTCAGGGTGATAAGCTAAACTAAAGTTCAATTGCATACCCAAATCATGCTGAAGAGCTGTCCAAAATGCTGATGTGAACACTGGATCGTGATCGGATATGATCTGTCGAGGAATACCATGCAACCTCACAACTCCTTCCAAGAAAACTTGAGCTACTATCGCTGCTGTATATGAAGACCTGATCAGAGAAAAGTGTGCTACTTTGGTCAATCTATCTACGATGACCATAATAGCATCATGACAACATGAAGACATGGGCGATTCAACTATAAAATCCATAGATATAATATCCCATTTCCATCCTGGAACCAAATGTGACTGTAATAATTCTGCGGGATGCTGATGCTCTGCCTTCACTCGCTGACACTCTAGGCAACATGCCACAAAATCTGCAATATCTCTCCTCATACCAGACCAATGATATATCTGTTTCAAATCAGCATGCATCTTCTTAACACCTAGATGTGCCGAGTAAGGTGCATGATGTGCCTCCGACTTGATCAAAACTCGAAGACCATCTGATAGTGGAACATAAATGTGTCCCAAATGCCTAAGAAGTCCATCTGATTCTACCGAGTAACCAGCATATCTGCCCTCAAGAGCTCTACCTGTGGCAACCCCTGCAATAATCTCTTGATACCATACATCTGAAGAAAGGGCACTAAGAATACGGCTCCTCAAATCCACACTAAGAGACATTGCTGAAATCTCATGCCTCCTGCAACTCAATGCATCTGCTACCACATTCTCCTTACCTTGAATATATCTCACCTCAAAGTCATACTCACATTAGAACTCCATCCAACGCCTCTGTCTAGCATTCAAATTCAGCTGCGTGAAGATATACTGCAAACTACGATGATCATTGTGCAACTCAAATCTATGTCCAAGAAGGATGTGCCTCCACCTAACCAAAGCATGAACCACTGCCGCTAACTCAAGATCATGGGTGGGATAGTTCTGCTCATGATTCTTAAGTTTACGTGATTCATATGCAATCACATGACCATCCCACATCAATACTACTCCTAGACCCTCCAAAGAAGCATCTGTGCACACCACAAAATTTCCCAAAGGATCTGATACTGCTAAAATAGGTGCACTGGTCAAACGCTCCTTAAGGATCTGAAATGCTTTCTCACACTACTCTATCCAAACAAACTTCTTCCCTTTTCTCTGAAGAGAGGTGATAGGATGAGCTATCCTAGAGAAATCCTGAACATATCTATGATAATATCTTGCTAAACCCATGAAACTACGTACCTCTCCCACATTAGTGGGTGCTGGCCAATCAACAATCGCCTGAATATTCAAGGGATCAACTGCAGTACCCTTTCCAGAAATCACATGACCAAGATACCTCACCTCTGTTTGGAAGAAATCACACTTTGCCAAATTGGCATATAGTTGATTCTCCCTAAGACACTACAAAACGTGCCTCACATGACCCTCATGCTCCTCAACCGATCTCGAATAAATCAAAATATCATCCAGAAATACTAATACAAATCTATCCAAATACAACCTGAATACACCAGTCACCAAGCTCATGAAAACCAAAGGTGCATTCGTGAGACCAAAAGGTACCACTGTGAACTCATAATTACCATATCTAGTATGAAAAGCTATGCGATGAATGTCTACCTCCTGAATCCTCAATTGGTCATACTCGGACTTAAGGTCAATCTTAGAGAATATTTTGGCACCCTTAATCTGGTCAAATAAATCATCTATCCGAGGCAAGGGATATCGGTTCTTCATTGTCACCTTATTATGCTATCTGTAATCAATGCATAATCAAAGAGATCTATCCTTCTTCACAAATAGAATAGGTGCACCCCAAGGGGACACACTAGGACGAATAAATCCCTTTGCCAACAACTCCTCTAACTGAACTCTCAACTCATCCAACTCTTGCATGGTCATCCGATAGGGAGCTTTAGAAATAGGCTCAGCTCCTAGCACCAAATCAATCCTGAAATCTATATGGTGTAGGAGCACCCTTCCAAACTCTTTCTCTTTCTTTGTCTTGTTGGTGTTATGCTTCTTTAGAAGCCATTGTACATGAATAAGAGCCATGAGCTCATGTGTGCTAGACTAGGTCCTATTTTAAGGTCCTTAGTGGTTTTGTTATGATTTCTTGTGCAGGAGAGGTTGAGTGTGCTTGGAATGTGTGTTAGGCCTTATTAGCATGTTGATTTCCTTAGGATAGCCCAAAATAGGCTTAGGAGTCATGAAAAGCAACAATGGCAAAGTTGCTCAAAAGATGCAAAAGTTGCATGACAACTTTTAAAAGTTGTCAAGCAACTTTTCCACCCAAAATGGTCATAGACCCTTGTTGTGCATGGAGAGCCCTAATTTTGGCACACCGACCAAGGTATGGGTGGTATAAGATGTTGAAAACCCTAATTGAATGGGTTGGATGTCATACATTGTATGGCCCAAGGAAGAAAAAGCTTGACTGTGACTATTTTGGGTTACCAGTCAGTTTGAATGAAGTTACGGAGCAAACTATTGGATTGATTTGCAAGAAAACCTATGTGAAATGTCTTCTTTGGTGTATATATCTTCATTGTGAGTGATTAGATTAGCTTTTTGTTTACCAGTTGAGTGTGTTTGTAAATAATTTGTAAGTTGTAGTCTCACTGTCCGGTTTTGGACTGGTTTGAGCAAATGAAGTCTTAACTCCATTCCCCATTGTGGAACCACCATGAAACCATGGGGAATGGATTTGAAGACCTTGTACTATAGTCCCAAGCAACCAGGGCCCTTGGAAATGAAAGGAGGCCAAGCAAAGACCCATTCCTAGGCAAGATTGGACAGTGCCCGGTTAGGAATGGTTGTTGGTGCAGAGGTCTTGGAGAGCAAGGTTGTTTAGTGGAGAGTGCATCCTTTGGAGGAAGTGTAGAGGAGTGAGTGAAGCATCATTGGTGTGAAGGAGGAGCCTCCACCAATTCAAACAATGTGGCTAAAACACAAAACCTTCACTGTGACCCAGGCAAACCCTAAAAACCCTCACAAAAACCCTTGAAAACCTTAAAATCCACCAAGGACACTATACGGACACTTGAAAGCCTAAAACCTAGAAAATCCTTGAGTCCTTGCCAAATGAACGGTAGTCCTTTTTGGAACATTGGGTTGTTTGTGCATCGTTTGGGAGAGGGAGCCCTAGCGGTTAGGAGGCCTAATTGGTCCAAATCCTTGTAGCCCTATTTGAAGGCAAAAACCCAAATTTGTGAAATTGGTAAGGGGTTAGAATCTTGAAACCTCTTGGGGGCACATGAATGGATGGATAGACCTTGAAATAGACATGAAACAAATTTTCTAAGACCTTGGAAGGTGTGGAACAAGATTAGCCCTTATTAGCCATAGTAAGGGGTTTTGAGTCTCATGAGCAGGTGAGACCTTAAGAGCAGCATTGCAACTCATTGGTGGGTGGATTGGGCATGGTCATGGGAGTCCTCAAGAAAAGGGAAGTCCTAGAGACCCTAGGGTGTGTAGAGAAGACTAGGTGATCCAAGGAAAGGATCCAAGAGCATAGACTAGGCTAGTCTATCCGTAACCCCATCCCATCAGAATGGTATCAGAGCAAGTTAAAGACTTGTTGGACTATGTATGTCTCTATATACTGGTGAATCAGTAGGGGAGAGTAGAATGGTTACTAATGCAAAGCTAGCTTGAGAGGTGGAAGAACATAAGGAGAAGAATAGACTCCTTGAAGAAGAAATGAGTGAGATAAGGGATAAACTAGAGGAAGTGGTGGATCAGACGACACAAGGACCTTGGGATGAAGGCACCAAGGGTAAAGGCAAGAAGACTATAGACATAGATGACATAATACCTGAACCAGATCCCTTGTTCAATGAAGAACCATTTGTAAAGGCTATCAAGGCTTTGAACACCAAAGCTTTTGAAGGATTGCCACATTTTAGTGGAAGAATGGACATAGACACTATTATGGAATGGATTGAGGGCCTGGAAAACCACTTTGAGTGTGGAGGAGGGATAGAGGCTCAGAAGGTTAAAGTTGCCAAATCAAGATTAAGGGGAGCAGCTTTGACATGGTGGAAGTACCTACAAGAAGAAATAGTTAGTATGGGAAAGTTGCCTATTGCCAATTGGAAAGCTATGGTGGGTAAGATTAAGGAGAACTACTTACCAGAGGATTATGAAGTCCAACTTCATAAGAAGAGACAAGGATTGAAGCAGAAGGATCTTGATGTGGCCTCCTACATAGAGGAGTTTCAAAAGCTATGTCTTAGGTCCAAAGTCCAAGAAGATGAATCCATTAAGGTGGCTAGGTATCTAAGCGGCCTAAAGTGGAACATTAAAGAGGAGATAAGCCTATGGACTCCTACTACTATCTAGAAGTGTCATCAACTTGCTACCAAGGTAGAAGAGAGGAACAAAAGGAAAGGAGACTCCAATAACAGGGGTAGAGGCAGAGGTAGAGATCAAGTGAATCACCGAGGTGGTTACCAAAGCAAGACAAATGAACAGAGGAACCAAGGAGAAGCCAAGTTGACTGAACATGGCAGAGAAACCAATCCTAGAGGAGGACATTCTAGAGGAAGAGGTGTATAAGGTGGTCCAAGTAGGGGCAGAGGTAACTCCTACTTTGCAACTATGAAATGTTACAATTGTGGACAATTGGGACACCTGACATATAGATGCCCTGACAAGCCTACATCATCAAACAGTGGAAAGAGGGTTGCTTATGCACATGAAGACTCTTCAAGTAGAAAGACGCCTGAAGTGGATCGTATTGAATCAGAGATTGGAGAAAATGTGATGTTCAATAGGGTCTTGATAAGACAGTCAGAGAAGAACAAACCTAAGCATAGGAGAGCATTGTTTAGGGTGAGATGCAAGATTCTTGGTAAAGTGTGCAAAGTGATAGTTGATTCAGGCTCAACTGACAATATCATATCAGAAGAGGAAGTTAGGAAGTTGAAACTCACAAGGATATCCCACACTAACCCATACAAGGTGACATGGTTGAATCATGAGCAGAGTGTGCTAGTCAATAAACAGACTTGGGTAGAGTTTTCCATTGGAGGATACAAGGATGCATGATGGAGAGGAGAACTCCATTTCCTTTAAGAAGGATAGCAAGACCTTCAAGATTCAGTCTTTGACAAAGAATGAAGAGGGAACTTCAAAGACACCTAGTGTCTTAATGGCTACCGGTAAAGAGTTCTTAAACTTGCTACATGAGGAGGAGATAGTGAGGTGTGCCATATTTTTGAAACCAAAGGAGGAAGAAGGCAAGTTGCAGGCAGAGATACACAAGGAGGTGAAGCACATGTTGCAAGAGCATAAGGATATAGTGGGTGATGGAACACCTACAACACTCCCACCTAGGAGGTCTATAAGTCATCAAATAGACTTTGTTCCTAGTGCATCCTTACCTAACGAGGCTGCATATCAGCTCACACCTAATCAGAAAAAGGAGGTAGCAAGGCAAGCGCAGGAGTTATTGGAACAAGGACTAATTAAGAAGAGCATCAGCCCATGTGCAGTCCCGATAGTGCTAGCATAAAAAAAAGGAGGTAAGTGGAGACATTGCACTGACTCAAGAGCAATTAATAGGATTACCATAAGGTATAGGTTTCCTATTCCTAGAATAGAGGATCTAATGGACTGTTTAGGAGGGGCTATGTATTTTACTAAGCTAGAACTTAAAAATGGTTATCACTAGATAAGAATTAAGGAGGGTGATGAGTGGAAGACTACTTTTTAAACCATAGAGGGATTATATGAATGGCTTGTGATGCCATTTGGACTCACCAATGCTCCAAGTACCTTCATGAGGTTGATGAATGAAGTGTTGAAGGATTTCACAGGCAGATTTGTGGTGGTGTATTTAGATGACATTCTCATCTATAGCAGAACCAAATAAGAGAACCTTGAGCATCTGAGGTTGGTCTTAGAGAGGTTGCATGAGGAGAAGCTATCCATCAACCTAGAGAAGTGTGCCTTCTTAAAGCAAGAGTTGGTTTACTTAGGAATTGTGGTGTCTAAGGGAACCTTGAATATGGATCCAAGCAAAGTGGAGGCAATCTTGAATTGGCTTGCACCTAAAACAGGGATAGAAGTTAGAAGTTTCCATGGATTAGCTCAATTCTATAGGAAGTTTTTGAGGAATTTCAGTGGTATATGTGCACCAGTCCTTGACACCTTTAAAGGAGGTCTTAAAACTAAGTTTAAATGGACTGAGAAGGCTGACAAAGTATTTCAAATGTTGAAGCAAGAAGTAGCCACAAAACCTATCCTTCTCCTACCTACGTTTGATAAGCTATTCACTTTGGAGTGTGATGCAAGTGGAATTGCAGTAGGTGGTGTATTGAGTCAAGAGGGAAGACTTGTGGCATTTTTCAGTGAGAAGCTTAATGAAGCAAAGAAGAAGTACTTAGCTTATGACCTAGAGTTGAATGCATTAGTGCAGTCTCTAAAGAAATGGAGGCATTACCTACTCCCAAAGGAATTTGTAGTGTTCACAGACAATCAAGCATTGAGTTACATCAACACACAAGAGAAGCTAAGCAGTAGACATCTGAAATGGATGGAATATCTCCAATCCTTCACCTTCACCATCAAGCATAAGAAGGGACAACTTAACAAGGTGGCAGATGCATTGAGCAGGAAGTTGTTGACAATTCAAGAGTTACAGTTGCAGAGCATAGGCATAGAAGGTTTCAAAGATGTCTATGAAGGAGATGAAGACTTCTCATCAGCTTACAAGATTTGTAAAGAGTTTGAGAACCATTTCCATGGTGAGTATGCAGATTATACTCTCCAAAATGGTCTCTTATTCAAGGGTAACCAGTTGTGTTTACCAAGAGGGTCCATGAGGGAGAACCTCATCCAAGAGAAACATAATGGTAGTTTGAGTGGACACTTTGGGATTAATAAGACCCTAGATTTAGTACAGAGATACTACTGTTGGCCAAAGTTGCCAAGAGATGTAAAGAGGTATGTAGAGCAATGTGGAGTATGCCAAAGAGCAAAAGGGGGATCAAGCAATGCTCATCTCTATCAACCATTGTCGGTCCCTAACAGACCTTGGGAATCTATAAGCATGGACTTTGTAGTAGGACTTCCCAAGACTAAAACAGGTATGGAAAGCATCTATGTGGTAGTAGATAGATTCTCCAAGATGAATCATTTCATACCATGTAAGACTACACATGATGCAAGCTATGTTGCATGTCTCTTCTTCAAAGAGATTGTTAGGATTCATGGACTCCCTTTAAGCATTGTTTCAGACATGGACAACAAGTTCATGGGTCATTTTTGGCAAACATTATGGAGGAGACTAGGAACTAACTTGTCATTTAGCTCAGCTTACCATCCACAAACAGATGGTCAAGTTGAAGTCATCAATAGGGTGTTAGGCAGTTTGTTGAGGTGTCTAACTAAGGAGTATGGTCAGACATGGGACCTTATCATTCCTCAAGAAGAGTATGCATATAATGACAGTGTGAATAGAACCACTGGTAGAAGTCCTTTTGAGGTTGTCTATGGCAGACATCCAAGGGGAGTATGTGGGTTGAGAGATCTTAGTACTTTGGAGATGAAGAGTGGGCAAGAAGAAGACTTCACTCAAACCATCAAGGAAGTTCAAGAGTAGGATAAGAAGGCCATCCTTGAATCCACTCAAAAACTAAAAGCCAGAGTGAATTAGAAAAGGAGAGAAGTTCAGTTCAAGGTGGGTGACTATGTGATGGTCCATTTGAGCAAAGCTAGGATGCAGAGTGGTAAGTCTTCCAAACTGCAGATGAAGAGGGTAGGACCTTGTCAAATTCTGGAAAAATATGGTGAGAATGCCTATAAGGTTGATTTACCTTCAGACTTAGCCATCTCACTAGTCTTTAATGTAGCTGACTTGATCATGTACAAGGGTGAAATAGAAGGCCAAATTGAGAATCAAGCGAAGGTACTGCAGGACCTAGATGTTAATGCCTTACCATAGGTGAAGAAGCCAATAGAAAAGGAGATCTTGCAATCCAGAGTAAAGAAGTCCACCAGACACTAGGTCTACATGGAACACTTTGTGAAGTGGGTAGGAGAGCCTGAGTCTAAAGCTACCTGGGTTGAAGAAAGCAGGTTCAAGACACTTGGAATAGACCCGACTCTTAGCTCTTGTTCTATTTCTTAGTTGTGTGTAGAGGGGGAGTATGGTGGAGGAGTACCCTTCCAAACTCTTTCTCTTTCTTTGTCTTATTGGTGCTATGCTTCTTTATAAGCCATTGTACATGAATAAGAGCCATGAGCTCATGTGTGCTAGACTAGGTCCTAGGTTTAGGTCCTTAGTGGTTTTGTTATGATTTATTGTGTAGGAGAGGTTGAGTGTGCCTGGAATGTGTGTTAGGAATTATTGGGATGTTGATGTCCTTAGGATATCCCAAAATAGGCTTAGGAGTCATGAAAAGCAACAATGGTAAAGTTGCTCAAAAGATGCAAAAGTTGTCACGCAACTTTTAAAAGTTGTCAAGCAACTTTTCCACCCAAAATGTTCATAGACCCTTGTTGTGTGTGGAGAGCCCTAATTTTGGCACACCAACCAAGGTATGGGTGGTATAAGATTTTGCAAACCCTAATTGAATGGGTTGGATGTCAGACATTGTACGGCCCAAGGAAGAAAAAGCTTGACTGTGACTATTTTGGGTTACCAGTCAGTTTGAATGAAGTTACCGAGAAAACTATTGGATTGATTTGCAAGAAAACCTATGTGAAATGTCTTCTTTGGTGTATATATCTTCATTTTGAGTGATTATATTAGCTTTTTGTTTACTAGTTGAGTGTGTTTGTAAATAATTTGTAAGTTGCAGTCTCATTGTCCAGTTTTGGACTGGTTTGAGCAAGTGAAGTCTTAACTCCATTCCCCGTTGTGGAACCACCATGAAACCATGGGAAATGGATGTGAAGACCCTGTAATATAGTCCCAAGCAAGAAGGGCCCTTGGAAATGCAAGGAGGCCAAGAAAAGACCGATTCCTAGGTGAGATTGGATAGTGCTCGGTTAGGAATGATTGTTGGTGCAGAGGTCTTGGAGAGCAAGGTTGTTTAGTGGAGAGTGCATCCTTTGGAGGAAGTGAAGAGGAGTGAGTGAAGCATCATTGGTGTGAAGGAGGAGCCTCCACCAATTCAAACAAGGTGGCTAAAACACAAAACCTTCACTGTGACCCAAGCAGACCCTAAAAATCCTCACAAAAACCCTTGAAAACCTTAAAATCCACCAAGGACACTGTATAGACACTTGGAGGCCTAAAACCTAGAAAATCCTTGATTCCTTGCCAAATTAATGGTAGTCCTTTTTGGAATATTGGGTTTTTTGTGCATCGTTTGGGAGAGGGAGCCCTAGAAGACCGGTTAGGAGGCCTAATTGATCCTAATCCTTGTAGCCCTATTTGAAGGCAAAAACCCAAATTTGTGAAATTGGTAAGGGGTTAGAATCTTGAAACCTCTTGGGGGCACATGAATGGGTGGATAGACCATGAAATAGACCTGAAACAACTTTTCTAAGACCTTGGAAGGTGTGGAACAAGATTATCCCTTATTAGCCATAGTAAGGGGTTTTGAGTCTCATGAGCAGGTGAGACTTTAGGAGCAGCTTTGCAACTCATTGGTGGGTGGATTGGGCATGGTCAGGGGATTCCTCAAGCAAAGGGAAGTCCTAGAGACCTTAGGGTGTGTAGAGAACACTAGGTGATCTAAGGAAAGTATCCAAGAGCATAGAATAGGCTAGTTTATCCCTAACCCCATCCCATCACTATATCTCGCCGAGGGGGAATACCTAGAATCTCACTAGGAAAAACATCTGCAAACTCCTGAAGAATGGGATGCTTCTGCAATAAATCCTCTGAGCTAACTTCCCCATCCACATCCTTCACTCTAACCACAAACAATTGGCAACCCTTACGCACACACCTCTTCATCTGCATAGAAAAAATCATGCGAAGAGAGATAGGTCTCTGAATACCTACAATCTCCACACTCTTCCCACTATCATCCTTCCATTGCACTCTCTTACCTCTACAATCTATCTGCGCTTGGTGAGATCCAATCCAATCATAAGATCCCAAATGCATAACACGAAGATCCATAGAAGTCTGGCAATCTCCTAAAACTAAAGGACATTTGAGCACAAGGGAGTCCACTACCACTTTGGACCCAGTAGCTAACTCTACCTACCACCTATTGTCCTGCTTTGCCATAGCAAGCCCGCATCACTCTACTAGAAAAGGAGAAATAAAAGAGTCTGATGCTCCAAAATCAAATAACACAGAACAAGAGATACCACCTATCACACCTGATGTCTCTACAATGGTGGCCTGATGCTAAGCCTGACGGTTATCAACTGCCACAAAAACATGATGAGACCTGCCTGCATCTCCAATTGTAGGCTCAGAAGTAGCTGGCTTTTGCTGCCCTAACACTGGAGAAGTACGCTAAGGACAATGAATAGCAATGTGACTTGGTTGTCCACATGCGAAGCAATCTCTCCTGACAAACACTCTGCTACCTGGTGTTGTACTTGACTGCTGAACACTGCCTCTACTAGAAGGTGGCTGTGAACTCTACATTGGCTAGGAAGGAGTAGGTCTCCTATCATGCTAACGATTGTGACTCCTATCAACCTGAAATCTAGCACATCGAGCAAAGCTCTGTCCTTGATAAAACCTCTTCTTAAACCACTAACCACTACGAAAAGAAGAAGGATGGTTCCTAGCATATCCTATAGTCTGTTGATGTGGTCCTCTCACTGTAGATCCTATAACAGGAGCACTAACTATCTGTCCTCCAGTCGCTCCTCCTGATGCTAATGAAAGATTCTCCTCTGCTAGTCTCACCTTCTCCACCGCTGCCTCTAAGGTCTTAGGTTTGTGCATCCGAACCTCTCCACCAATACGATCATTCAGACCTCTAACAAAGTGTTGGATCAACATCAACTCATAATCTTCATATCAAGCATACTGTCTAAGCTCGAAGAATCTGTGCTCATACTGCTCCACATTCATCCTCTGTTGTCTCAAATCATGGAACTCATTGGCCTTCCTCTACCTCCAATGATCTGAAAGAAATCTAGCATGAAACCACTCCACGAATAACTCCCAAGATATTGTTGCTATGTCCAAATGCAACTTCTGTTCCTCGATGTGCCACCATGTCGTCGCAAAATTGCAAAGATGCAAAATCGCACATCTCGCCTTGGTGTTACTACTACACTGGTGCATAGCAAAACACCTACCTAAGTCCAATAACCAAGTCTCTACCTCCATGCCACTACCTAAGCCATCAAATGTAGGAGGATGAGTCCTATTCAGAACCTTGATGTGACTAGCTGCAAGTGCCTCCTGATCCACCTCAATTCTCCTCCTAGGAGAATGTGAACGCTCTCTCTCTCGATGCTCTAAATGACAAGATCCCTCTTGCTGGTTCTCCTCCTGTCTCGGTCCTAGGTGACCAAGAAGCTCCTGAAGCACGTTCACCAACTGTGGAATCATATCATCTCTAGGTTGCTCCTGCTCCTATTCCTCATGGTGTGACTCTTTAGAAACCTCGGGGTCTCTACCCCTAATAGGCATCTTATCTAAGAAAAATACAAAGGAGACTATAAGCTAAACATCTAAGAAAATTATAACAAGAAAACAAATAGTAGGGATAAAACCGCTGAACAACCCCATGCCAAATGCTAAAATGCACAATAGGCTCAATCAAAACCAGAGTAACTAATGTTGAACATGGGCTCTGATACCAAGTTGTAATGCCCACCAAAATAACCTAAAGAAACTAAACAATAATATACAAATGGAGATCTTTTTTTTAATTAATATCTAATACAATTAATGCAACACATAACATCTCCATCTATTTACATTCGTTCATCAATTAACCAATATGAACATATATCATTACTCATTTCATGAACTAATGCAAGCAGAAATATCACAACATCATTAATCTTTTCCTAGGGTACTTTAGCATCATTACTTAAATTCATTTCCACAATAGCATACTACACATGTGAAAGATATATTTCACCTTCATTATTGCATCATAATATAATTATCTACTCATGAGATATGCAACCTACAACATTACTTACTTCCCATGATATGCATAATTTTCTTTCTACCAATGCATCTATATGAATCATACATGTTTACTAAATCCATTTAACATCCTATAACATATTCATTTATTACTCCATGAACATTCCTCTTTCAAGATTATTTAACATTCTAACTAGCCTCTAATCATCCCATGAGATAATACAACTGATCCATAATGCAATTCCATTCTATTTCAACTATAATCCATTCATTTCCATGACTCATAAGATCACCTCTCTACAATAGTACAATACTACTAGGCCTTAATCCCAATTTCCAACTACAATTCATCTACAAATATAAGTACATTAAATACATCATGAGCATAGCTCTTTCTACTACAAGATTCTATCTATGATATACCAAAAGTGTTACATTACATACATTTTATCTTATCCATTACATAAATCTGCTATAAGGTACATCCATAATACATCATGAAGAAGAATCCACATCGTGTAAGAAGAATCCAAAGAACATCCCAATGGCTAAAAAACACCAACCTTCCGAACATGTGGAACCAAAGGAACCACCCCCCGTGCTAGGAGATGACACAAGGTCCCAACATACACTCTAAACCTAAGCTGACACCTAAAACCAAGGAGACTAACCACACAAAGACTCTCAAGCAAGAACTTACACAATATAAAAAGAATGAACTCCCAAAGGCATAAAACTCATCAAAACATAAATGCATCCAATAAGCATAACCATAAATCATAAAGGGTAAACACATGTAGGAGTGGAGTGTCATCACATACCATCCTCATAACACTATAATAACACAAGGCGCTAGCCTGATGGACATGTGGAGCCATCTCAACCTATGAGAGACTAAGGGAGATTAGCTTACCATCTTCACGGCCTTCTCATGCTTATCCTAAAACATCCTCCCTAGGACTAAGTCATGAGGAACAATCAATTTAACATCTTATTAATTAATTTAACTACCCAACCCATCAATTATTAGGTTATCACTTATTTACAAATCATGGAAAACTCCAATGTGCCCTGGTGGTCTAGACTTCATGCATCCTTACAAGGAACGTCATGCAAGCCTATCTCTCGTGACCCCAGTCATCACATGGAAACCCACTCCCCCCTAACATGGTCTCAAACATGACAACACAAGAGGCTCTAGAATCATAATTAGATTTGAGAATATACATAAATTTGAAGTCACAAATAATTCATATGCAAACAACAATATCATCTCATAATCATGAAACATGTGAAAGTTAACATCATGAGAACCAAAAATCAATGAGCCTCTTGGCCAAATAAACATATCAAGGCCATAAGAAATGTCATCAAATCTGAAATGAATCATCACATAATCTTAGCAAGGCCTATCCACTTGCTGGTACATAATCACAAGAATCTCAATCTCTCTCTTGGTACATCAACAAGAAAGGAAGCACAAACAACTCAAATGGAGTAAAATGCATACAAAACAAAAATAAATAAATCATATGAAGACATCACCAATCATAAATAATTTTAGACAGCATCATAAATGCCCTCAAAAAGCCTTTGGTATAACCCCAAATCCAATTGACCTCAAATAGACTTCAAACTGGACAAAACCTTAAAAATACACATAATGGCACATATGAGTGATGTTTTAGCGTATAAAAAAAAAGTAAATTTTGGCAGAAAACTACTTAAGTGCGAAATCAAAACTGCTCGAAATATAAATAGCCAAATATGACATATTTATACTCGTTGGAATCGGCACAAAATAAACTATAAGAATATGTGAACAAAATAAAATAATAAAAGTCACCCAAGGAACTCCAATTGAAAACATAATGCAGACTTTTGGAGGAACAACATCTCCAGCGCTGTCAAAAACTGAGGAAATACTACAACCTTGAATCTAAAATATAGAAAGAATAATATATGACTCAAATAAATTTTAAAAGACATTCCACATAACCAATAACATCCATACACAAGGGGATGTGTGAAAATAAAAAGGGGAAGAAGTCCTGTGAGTCTCCTCTACAGCAGAGCTAGATTGGGAGCTCACAAAGACTCTCCTCTTTCCCAAATTCACCATCTCCATAAGAACTCATCTACCAGGTTAAAATCTCCTTAATATACAATATAAATCTTATTAAAATAATTCACACAAGACATATACAAAATCTGCAAGATATTCCTCATGTTGAACATTCATGACAATGCACAGGAAGCATTATTTCCAGAACTATAAACCAAGCAAAGAATCTAAAATCCCATGTCTACCCATTCCAAATCTAGAAATACTAAAGAGAATGCATAAACCCAAATTTAATTGTTTTTATCAAATCAAAGACGGAGCATACAAGTTTCAACTTTGAAAGCAAAATAAGAAACCAATGGAGAAGCCTCCAACTTTCAACCTGTGTGATGGTTTGTAGTTGAAGAAGAGCTCCCACAAGCCAAACCAAAATCCAATCAAGCTCCAACCAAAAACCAAGAGTGCAGCAATCCAAAACAAAGGAAGAAAACTTGCTGGAGAAATTTCCAGAGAATAGCCAATCACGGGAATGAAAATTAAAGGCAACAATAATCCAAAAACCTTAGCCTCAATTTCGGCCAATCAAAATATTCTATTTTGGAGTATATTTTACCAACCCACCATATAATATAATTTATTCACCCATTTTGAATTTAACCAATGAGAGTGAAGGGTAGGTAAAGTAAATAAAATATACTTATTCAACTAAGTGGGATTGTTTTATTTCTTTATTTAATTTATTGTGCTCATACGCCCCACTTAGAAATAAAAAGTCAAACTATTAAATAAATATAAAATGAAAATAAATTTAATCCAAAAGGGAATTAAAATCAAATAAACCAAAAGCTAATAAAATAAATTAAAGAATCAAATAGATAAAATATATCAAATAAATGTTAAACCATAGAAAGTCAAATAAATAATTAAATAGTCAAATACTATTAAAGATTAAATCATAAATATTAAATAACAATAAAGCTTATCAAATATTAAAATAATCATAAAATCAATAAATGTTTTGATTAATTAAAAAATATGTTTTCAGGACCTGAAACTTTTGCATCATAGATAGAGAAAAAGCACTAAGAAGAACATAACAAAAGAGTCCGCAGACAAAAAGACTGGCCAAAAGACCAGCGAACAGAAAGAACAGCTTAACAAAAAATTAGCAGAGAAACAGGGAATGCGCTACACAACGATTTTCTTTAGCAGATCCTCTGCCTTTGTCACCAGCATGTCATAGGTGGCCCTGACAGCTTTCAGGTCTTCCAGATCCTTGTTTGGTTTCTTTTCCTTCCTCTTGCCTCTGGTACGGGTTCTGGGACCTTGAGCTTCCCCTGTTCCTTCAGCTTCCAATTCTAAGTCCTAGATATCCTTTTCATCATCCATCTTGCTGATGAGGGTGTGGGTGTTGTTGATTGAGATCTTCAAAATACTTAGGCTCTGTTCAGCGATGTTCTTCAGGCACTCCTCAATTTTATCAAATTTGGTGACAGTGTCCAAGAGGGTTTTTTCGCTAGTGTCCGCAAGGCATTTTCTGTCCAGCATCTCCTTTTCAATCTTCTCAAACCTGGGGTTGAAAGCATCTCTAATGTCTTCAGCTTTGGCGATGGTGTTTTTTAGGTCCTTAATATAGTCGGCCATTGTATTTCCCTCCCCAATATTAATGGTTTCCAAAATCAAGACTCTGTTATAGAGCTTCTTGTATTCATCCATGACTTTCTTGTAACCATTAATGAGCCACTCCATAGTTTCCATGAAACCATGCAAACCCTCAGGAGGAGGGCTAGATGAGGGAGCAGCTTTTCCAGGAGTAACCTGTTCTTCTTTGGGGATGTGGAGGGTGGAAATTATGTCGGTAGCCCTGAGAGTCTCTTCCATAGTCTCCTTTTCCAGGCTGTGCTTAGCTTCTAGGGTCCTTGCTTGCTTGTCAGCTTCCGGTTTCTTGCCAGTCTCCTCTTTTTTCTTGTGCTTTTTCTGGGTTTGGGTATGGATTTTTGTTTTCCTCTTCAGTAGCCCTTTAGGGTTCTCCTTCTCAGAATCATCTGAATCCTCCCCTTCTAAAGAGATGCCAATCAGGGGTTTGCTTTGAGGCTTTTTGCCCTTGGATGAAGAGGGTCTTGTTTTTTTGTATTTCCTCTTCTTCCTGCTTTCATACTCTGAGTCATCAAAACTATCCTCTATATTAGATGAAGAGTCACTATCAGATTCGTCCTCCTCAGAAAAGGCAGAATCAGACATCTCTTCCTCAGAATCCACAAAGGGCTACATACGAGCAATTTGAGTGGCCTTTAAATGGTCATAAATTAGGACCATTAGACCTTGGTGCATAGCAGTATCACCCAGAGGATTCTCTTTGTAAGCCTTAAGGGATGCATTCATCGAACAAAGTAGGAAATAAGGGAAATTAACCTTATCATTGTGCCTAAAGTGATTTAACAGAATAAAGTGATACCCATAAACTTTCATAAACCTACCATCTAGAGTGATATATCGCATTAAAACAAAAAGAATCTCCCGCCAAGGTTTGGCAAAAGCCCTAGGCGGGTAGTAGGTTTTGCTCAGCTTTAACAGTCATTTTTTCTCTTCTTAGTTATCGGGTACCTTTCAATAGCTTCCCTGCTAACCTTCATATCTCTGTAGAAGTTGCAACCTTCCCTGGTGAGGCCCATAGCTTGAGCAATTAAATCTTTGTCGATTTCAACCATTTGATCGCCCATTTTTAACATGCCCTTCTTCCAATTCTTGCAGAAAAGACTGGTTACCATACCATCTCGGCCACTCTCCATGAAGTTTGAGAGACCACCTTGCTGTAGAATACCCCAAACCTCTTCCTTCTGTTTCCATTCTTTACAACTACTTGGTTCATATCGCCTCCTATTTCTGCCCATGTTGTCGCTACTCATGGCCAAATTTTCAAACTTATAGAGCTGATTAAACTGAAAGCTATTCAGAGCTATAACAATTACCCAAAAAGCATGAGAGTTTATGGCATTGATGTTATAATGAGTGATTTTCTCATTATTTAAATAACTCGAAGTACTCACATCAGTACTTTTCATAATTATCTTGTCCATCAAGATTCTTTGGAGTGCTTTTATATCGCTCAGTGCTAATGATTTGTCTGACATCTTCGGGGAGTCCGCTTTCACCCATCCACGTGGAAATTGCCTCACTTTTAACCACCGCATTGGCAGCCCAGTCAGCAGAGCCGTTGGCCTCCCGGTAGATGTGGGAAATATGGCATTTTTTAAAGGTGCTAATAATGTCAATAGCAGAGGTGATTATGTTGTGAATCGACCAAGAAGGTTTTGAAGTCCCATTAAGGCACTTCATTATATTATATGAATCCCCTTCTATCCATAGATAGGGGCATTTCCATTTTTTGGCTAGGATGATGCCTTGAAGAGCTGCCATTGCTTTAGCTTTATGATTGGTTTGGGTTCCAATAGGGACAACAACCATTTCCTTGCAAATTCCTCTATGATCTCTAAGAATAGCTCCACAACCTGAAGGACCTGGGTTACCTTTGGTAGCACTGTCAAAATTAACTTTGAGCCAACCTTGAGGAGGGGTTTGCCACTTAGCTTCAAGCCTTTTATCTTGGTTGAGATTAGGACCATCAGTGATCTTCATATTCCATACCCTTAAGATATTTGAATCCAGTGGATTGTTCAAGTAATAAGGACCCTCAATGATCCCTATATTTTCCTGAATAGACCATTGAATTTTTTGAAATACAATATCTTGATTGAGGGAGACATCCCTGAAGATTCAGTTATTTCTTTCTTTCCATAGACCCCACAAGATGTGAGGAAGAGAAAGCTGCCACAAACATCTCAAAAAAGGGTTAGCCCATTGAATATTCCAGGAGGAGAACATATCTCTGTAGCGTCCTAAAATTGCGACACTTGCAATTTCGACTGCATTTCGGTCTTCACGATGGCGACGCAACACGCAACCCGAATGGAGACCCCAAAACTTGCTCACGACACTGAAAACTACATTTTTCAAGCACCTTGGCCTGAACCTCCTTGCACCCCGCTGTCCCGGAGGTGGGACCAGAGCGCCCAGTGCCCTGGTCCCTCAGGACCATGGCGCCCAGCGCCCTGGTCCCTGGGTCCTATTTTGGGCCCGGTTTCCTAAGTGATATCGGGTCTTTTTGATTGCAATTTGGAAATATACTTCCCTGGTCGGCCTAAGGTCAGGAAAATCAGTCTATCAGCCCTAATTGACAAGTATATAAACTACATTTTCTCTCTCATTTGGATATGAAGAGGATATGCGTACAAAGCGTGGAAATTATACTCAAGCATTCAAGCATTCAAGCATTCAAGCATTCAAGCATTCAAGCAATTGATCATTCCAAGTCTCCATTCAAGGCTAAGTGTTGCATTCAAGTCAAGGATTCAACCATTGAAGAGGAGATCACTTATTACATGCTACATACTACAACATACAACATCTAAACCTTTGCACATAAGGATACAAACATCCTTAGAACAAGGTATTAGTACTTGTTTTACATTACAGTCATTTACATTTACAGCACTTGCTCATTTCTTGGTTAATTCCAAAACCGGGGTTTGACCTAAAGGCAAACCCCTAATCCCTAACCCCCCAATTGTCTTCGCTTTTCTGTGTGTAGGTTGCAGGTACGCGGCTGAGATTGAAGATCTGGAATCCTTGTGCAGAGACGAACAGATCCCCCTTCGTTTCGCAGATTTTTCGGAGGACCGTGGCGTCGGGCGCCATCGTCCCGACAACTTTTTCTCAAATTTGCAGGACAGTGCCGTATCGACATTCTACTGCTAATTCCAGGTCTGCAGCTTCATCCTATAACCCGAACTCAGTTTATAAGCGAATCTTTATGACTTTCTATGCATCCTTAGCTTAATTTCCTTAATCAACATTCTTTACAAAAGAGGGTAGCTTTGCTTTCCAATCCCTTGAAATTCATTTAGCATCCAATCTTACCTTGTGTGGGATTGGATCTTATGAGTTTCAACCCCTCTTTTGAATGTAAAGTCTCCCCCCTAAGTGAAAACCCATCGAATCCTAGCGAACCTCCCTTCTCTCTCCTCGGAGTTAGAAGAGGGGAGACCAACTAGGGTTCGACCGCGATTTTCCGCTTTACATTTTGGTGAACCCGACGTGAACATCCTTTCTGATTTTTCATGCTTAGATCTGAAAATTGATTCCTTGATTACATTTCCATGTTTGATCTTTTGCAAAATTTTAGAGGTGATTGCATAAAAACCCTAAATTTTCTTTTTGAACATTGAACTTGCGAAATGCTTAATTGTTAATGCTTGCTTCAGATCTGCTTTTCTATTACAAATTTTCAATTCATATTTATGCTTCAATTTTGAAAATTAAGTGGTTAAATGTCAAAACCCTAATTTTTGAAACCCTCTTAATTCAACCTTTGTTTGACAATTTGACCGATCAAAACATCTCCAAATCAGCTGTAACTTTGGATTCTGTAATAAAATCACAATATCTTTCATCCCTGAAAATTTGGAAAAAAGTTGCGAGGACCGTGTTGCACTCCGAGCGCCATCGTCCCCAACATTTTTTCCAAAATTTCGGGAGCGAGATCTTGCTGTATTTTCCTGCTAAAATCCAGAATTTTGGCTGATTTTGTCAATTATAACACTTTCAAAATTACAGTCAAAGTTGGTCTTGTGATTGCTTGGTTTAAGGCTCCTAATCATTCAAATATTGTTGAAATTGAAATTTTGTGTCAAAATTGTGTTCTTACTGTCCTAAATCTGAAAATTGTGTTTGCATTCATTCGAAATTTCAGTGCTTTATTCAAATTCTTGCAATTTGTGACTTTTGAAATTAAGTGCTTAATTACAACAACTTTGATTTCCGCTTTCAAAATTGAATTTTGCGTGAAATTGAATCAATTTTTAAATTTCGAAACTTGCACTGCTTTTGACATTCCCTCTAAAATCATAAAATTCAAAATTTCAGTTTCCCTCTCTTTTTCAAAATTCAAATTTTGCATTTTTCGACAATCTTGATAGGGTTCAATTTTGAGATTGCAACTTTAATTTGGCCTATCTACAGATCGTAAAATCCCTCAATTTTTTCAGATTAGCTCTAAAATCATCATACCTTTCATCCCTGCAAATTTCGAAAAAAGTTGCAAGGACCGTGTTGCACTCCGAGCGCCACGGTCCCGAACATTTTTTCCAAAATTTCGGGAGACTGTCGTGATTGCATTTAACAGCTTAAATCTGGAAGATTGGCTGGTTTTACTGAAAATTGCTACCTCTAAAATCAAAATCTTCTCTCTCTCTCTAGTGCATGAGTTTTACAACAGTAAAGCCCTACTTACACTATTCCCGTTAGACGAAGCCGTAGAATTAAGTCTTTCCGAGGTTTAACTACTGAGGAGATGGAACCTAATTTGAGTAGCATTTTTAACGAGGACATGGGTAATTCCTCTAATCCTCCGAATGATGAAGAAGCTCTCCATGAAGTTTCTGTTGAACAACTTTCCAAATTGGATAACTAATTTGACGATTTTCACCAATGGATGTCTCATGAGTATCCCGATAGTCAAGCTCTTCCTTTAATTGAGGGTCTAAAACGCATGCTTCAAAGTGATAAGAATGGAATTGATGTTTTACGTGGTATCGCACACATTGTGGATTCGAATGTGATGCCTATGAAGAGTTGTGCTGAATCTTTAGGTTATACACAGCCTCCTACACAAGTCAATCATTCTATTCCTTTGACCACTTCTATTGCTAGTATACCTACCTTTACATCAAACATCATGGCTACCTCCATACAAAACATTCCTCCTGTGATCACTAGTCATGGGGGCAATCCTCCTTCTTCAATTAACCCTATTCCTTCATTCAATCTGACTTCTTCATTCATTCCTTCAATAAGTGTTCCTATTACATCTTCACAAATGAACATAACGCAAGGGGGCAATTCATTTAACCATTCCATTCCTCCTTGTGGTGTTCCTCCTATCCAATCATCCCCTATGGTTGACTATCATAGGGTCCCACCGCCTTACTCTTTACCTTCTTTCAATAACATCACACCTCCATCTCAATCTAACACACCTAATATGAACTCTTCGACTGAAGCTACCATTAATAATCTTGCACAAACTGTCTCTTCTTTACAGCAACAAATTGCCTCTATGAATCAATCTAAGTTTAGTGTGCCCACATTTGATGTTGCGAGCCCACTTTCTCTTGATATTGTTCGAGCTATTCCTCCTAAACATGTTGAAATCCTGCATTTGGAGCTTTATAATGGTAAAGGAGATCCTCTAACACATGTTAAGACTTTTCAAACAATTTGTACTGATTTTGCTTATGACCCAAGGTTGCTTGCAAAACTATTCACCAGAACATTAAGAGACAAAGCCCTACAATGGTATTGCTCGTTGCCTTCTTATTCTATTACTTCTTTCGAACAACTTGCAAATGCTTTCATTCAACAATTTCAAAACAATATAAGTCCTAAAGTTACTTTGATTGATTTAATGCATTGTAAACAAGGTGTTAAAGAAAAAGTGACTGATTTCATTGGTAGATATAAGCATTTGTATGCTCAAATTTCTTTTCCAGTGCCTGACAATGATATTCAAAGAATCTTTATTTCTAATTTGCAAAAAGATATTCGAGACAAACTTCTATTTTCTGAGTTTACTTCTTTCCAACAGTTGTGTGCCACTCTTCACAATTATCAACTGACTCTGAGTCAAATGGAACAATCACATCCTATGGCTCCGAGTGATAAGGGTGATAGTAGTCAACAACCATTTGGGAAGTTTAAACCGAACAGAGATTCCATCAAATTCAATGAAAACATCATCAACAACAATGTGAATGCAGCATCAGGTGTGCCTCCTATTTCTAAATTTTTCAGGAAAGAAAGAAAGTATACTCCTTTGAATGAATCATTGCATGATATTATGAATAAGTTATTGGAACAAAATGTGCTTACTCTTCCTCCTATACGACAAATTGATCCTGCAAAGATTACTTCACCTTATTTTGATCACAAATCTTTTTGTCACTTTCATCGTCAGCCTGGGCATGATACTGAAAAATGTTTTTCTTTAAAGGGTAAAATTCAAGATTTGATTGATAATAATACTATCTCTGTTTCTGGAGTGAATGATAAAGGCAACACATCTGTAGCTCCTCCTAACCAAAATCTTCTGATTTTCACTGATCCATTGCCTTCTCATACCTCTAATGCGATTGAGGCTAATGATTCCTCTCTCTCATCTGATGGTCTTGTGTCTATGACCCCGAATGTGATTAACTTTGTAGAGCAGCAAGAAATCCCTGAAGAACCTTCCATCACATTTGATTCTAGCGAAACTATTAGGGCACTTGATGGTCCTTTATACATAGTTGCAAAAGTCAAGAATATGCCTTGCCGTGGAGTGCTTATTGATCCTTCGTGCATGGTTAATGTTATTACTGAAGAATTTCTTTTTACTTTGCAATTGAATCAAGTGATCTATGACAAAACAGATGTGATTGTGAAACTATTTGATGCATTTTCTTCTCCTGCAATTGGTTCTATTACATTGCCTTTTGAGGTCCATAATAAATCTCTTGATGTGAACTTTGCTATTATTCCTTCTTCCGAACAATTTCGTGTGAAGCTTGGCTATCCTTGGCTATCTTCCATGAAAGCTATTGCTTCTCCTATTCATAAGTGTTTGAAATTTCCCCATAATGGTGAAGTTGTTACTGTCAATCATAGTCTCTTTAAACCAGCCGAAAGAACCTCTAGTGTTCCTATTGATTACTTTTGGCCTAAACAATTCCAATCTCTTCCTCCGCGAAGTGATCATCTTTTTAAATCTTATCAAAAGTGGAAAATAGATATGATCCTATCTCTAAGTGAACCTAGAACACCTAAACTTGACATTCCTATCATTCTTGAGAAGGAAATTCTTCCTTTGAAAGACAAAACTAATGTCTTTCCCCAAGAAGATTCCCAACTCGTCCCCATGGATGTGACTATGTCTATGCCTAATAAATCTTCTAAAAGTAGACCTATACCTCCTCGTCATGATGGACTTGGTCTTCTTCCTAAACCAAAAATTCTTCCTTTATATGGAGCAGTTCCTCCTCCGTCCTTTTATAGAGAGAAGAGACCTTCTTCTTCTCCTATTGTCCAGCCTAAGAGACCACAACCTAAACACCCAAGTGATAAGGATGAGAACATTCCTCCTCCTCTATCTTCTACACTTCCTACTAAGACTAGACGTAATCGTTCTGCACGGGAACGCCGACGAAAGCGTCGTCTTAGGGCTCAAGCAGCTGCTTCTCAAACTTTACAATCTCCAAAAACACCTTCAACAAGCATTATTCCATTTTCTCCTCAGCCAGATATTGAGCCTAAATCTCCTAAACATAAGATGCATGATGGTCTTGATCCTGTGCGAGTTAAAGATCCTATTTTTATAAATCTTGATGACGATATAGATGAAAATGTTATGCATGATGAAAATGTTACTCCTCTTGCTTCTGATAGCGAATATGAACTTGTTGATGTTGATAACCATTTATCTAATGAATTTTCTAAAGCACTTATCCTAGCTCCTAGACAAGAACAATGTGGCTTGGAACATGAACATAGCCCTTGTTTGGATCTTGTGATAGCTCCATCTGCTGTGTTGGATGTTCCTCCTCTAGCGTGTTCCTTGCCTTCCCGAAACATTGATCAGCAAGATCGGGGGGTAGATGACATGCTAGACTAGTTACATTAGCATGGCAGATTCTCTCCCCCTCTCTTTTGTTACTTCTTCTATATGTTATTCTCATTCTTCTATTTGTCGTCCTTAGTGTTGTCTACTTGAGGATGATGCAAAGCATTGAGATCTCTTTGGTCTCTCTCATGTTGACTCAAAAGACACATGTGCTCCCTTCTTCTAGGTGACCTTCCTTGATTGGGGAATGAAGAACAATTATGCATACATACATATGATATATATACATGACTTATCATACAGCATACTGACCCCGAGGAAAGCGAAGTCACCTCGTGCTTTGTGTTTTGTGTCTATTATCCTTGGGTTTATCTCACACTTGGGGGCTAAATCTTTGCGATAACGTGCTCCTTTTCCTTTCTCATTTCTTATGTGTATCACTACGTTAAAACAATCACCCCCGTTGAGGCATGTGCGATCGCTTTAATGTAGGGGGGCATACATCCCGTCCATATCTTTTCAAGATACTTGAAAATTTCTTGGCAAATTTAGCCTTGCCTTGAAAATTTTTGATATCTTTCTTGCATAACTCATAGTGAGGGAACCTTACTACTGACAGTCATGGTTCTTCCTCGTGATCTTCCCTTTTACTTTGTCAATCGAAGTCGTAAGATCCTTAGTCCACTGGGGGCTTGGTGTGTCTTGCCTCCTTGACGTGGTGAAAGTCTTTCAACGTTGTTTCCTTGTACTTTACCGGAAGTATGAGCATACATACTCCCGCTAAAGTGGGGGCTAAATGTAGCGTCCTAAAATTGCGACACTTGCAATTTCGACTGCATTTCGGTCTTCACGATGGCGACGCAACACGCAACCTGAATGGAGACCCCAAAACTTGCTCACGACACTAAAAACTGCATTTTTCAAGCACCTTGGCCTGAACCTCCTTGCACCCCGCTGTCCCGGAGGTGGGACCAGAGCGCCCAGCGCCCTGGTCCTCCAGGACCATGGTGCCCAGCGCCCTGGTCCCTGGGTCCTATTTTGGGCCCGGTTTCCTAAGTGATATCGGGTCTTTTTTATTGCAATTTGGAAATATACTTCCCTGGTCAGCCTAAGGTTGGGAAAATCAGTCTATCAGCCCTAATTGACAAGTATATAAACTACATTTTCTCTCTCATTTGGATATGAAGAGGATATGCGTACAAAGCGTGGAAATTATACTCAAGCATTCAAGCATTCAAGCATTCAAGCATTCAAGCAATTGATCATTCCAAGTCTCCATTCAAGGCTAAGTGTTGCATTCAAGTCAAGGATTCAACCATTGAAGAGGAGATCACTTATTACATGCTACATACTACAACATACAACATCTAAACCTTTGCACATAAGGATACAAACATCCTTAGAACAAGGTATTAGTACTTGTTTTACATTATAGTCATTTACATTTACAGCACTTGCTCATTTCTTGGTTAATTCCAAAATCGGGGTTTGACCTAAAGGCAAACCCCTAATCCCTAACCCCCCAATTGTCTTCGCTTTTCTGTGTGTAGGTTGTAGGTACGCGGCTGATATTGAAGATCTAGAATCCTTGTGCAGAGACGAACAGATTCCCCTTCGTTTCGCGGATTTTTCGGAGGACCGTGGCGCCGGGCGCCATCGTGCCGACAACTTTTTCTCAAATTTGCAGGACAGCGCCATATCGACATTCTACTGCTAATTCCAGGTCCGCAGCTTCATCCTATAACCTGAACTCAGTTTATAAGCGAATCTTTATGACTTTCTATGCATCCTTAGCTTAATTTCCTTAATCAACATTCTTTACAAAAGAGGGTAGCTTTGCTTTCCAATCCCTTGAAATTCATTTAGCATCCAATCTTACCTTGTGTGGGATTGGATCTTATGAGTTTCAACCCCTCTTTTGAATGTAAAGTCTCCCCCCTAAGTGAAAACCCATCGAATCCTAGCGAACCTCCCTTCTCTCTCCTCGGAGTTAGAAGAGGGGAGACCAACTAGGGTTCGACTGCGATTTTCCGCTTTACAATCTCTAATGTTATTAGGAAACACCCAAGCGATATTGAAGCTCTTGAGGAAGCTTTCCCAAACAGAGGCTGAGAAGGGACAGTGGAGAGAAAGATGGTCCATAGAATCTTCCTCTTGAAGGCACATCACACATCTATTAGGGAGGGCAAAACCTCTGCCTTTGAGGTTGTCAAGGGTCAAGATCTTATTTTGGAGGATAGTCCAAAAGAAAAAATTGATTTTGGGGGTAAGACTCTTAATCCAGGCTTTAGACCAATAAGGGTTAATAGTAGGGGGGGGGAAAGGACACAATACATAGAAGACACAGATAAAGTTCCTTTGGGATCATGTTTCTAAATAAGGGAGTCCTCTTCATTATTCAGCCATACCGCAAACAGATGGATCTTGAGCTTAGAAAGGCTAGGGTGGATACTTTCAATGTTCCACCATTCATTACCATCCCAGTACTCAGCAACTAAGGAGCCAAAAGATCTAATACAGGAGGGAGCATGGGGGGCCCATTCGTTGAAGTCCATTAGAGGTTTATCAAAAAGCTAGGGATCCTCCTAGAATTTTACTTTCCTACCATTTCCAAGTTTCCATATCACTCCTTTAGCTATACTTTCTTTACATTTAGAGGCATGATTCCAAATGTGGGATCCATTAATACTGAAATCCAAATTGAGAAAAGAAGAGAGAGAGGAGGACAAAAGAGAGTACTTACTTCACCAAATTTTACACCATTCAGAATCGGAATGAAACATTCTCTAGACTTGTTTGGACAATAGAGCTTCATTTAAAGTATGAATCCTCCTGAGGCCCAGACCTCCTTTGCTTTTTGGCCTACAGACCTGGTCCCACCACCAATGACATTCTTTGCTTATCCTCAACCCTGGACCATAGGAATCTTCTTTGAATTTTCTCAATTGCTTCAACATACTTAACTGGAATTCTAAAAAGACTAAGAGCATAAATTGGAATAATTTGAAGAGTAGCCTTAAGGAGTTGGAGCTTGCCAGCTTGACTTAAGAGGGCCCCTTTCCAACCAGCAAGTTTTTTATGAAATTTGTCCACTAGAGAACTCCATAAGGGATTGGGAGGGGCAATTCCCATGGGGAGACCAAGGTAGGTGGTAGGAAGGTCAGCAGTCCTACACTCCAAGATTCTGCTAATCCTCTGTTGTCTTCTCTTTGGAGTATTAATGAAAAAGACTTCACCTTTAGCCCAGTTGATAAGCTGACTCGAAGCAAAGGCAAATTTACACAGGGTGCTCTTCAAAACTTTATCTTCTGAAATACTTGATTCCCCCATAATAATAGTGTCATCAACAAACTTCTGGTGGGAGCAGATAAGGTTAGCAAAGGATGGTTGGAGGCCCTTAAAGGAGCCTTGCAACACCATTTTTTCCATGGTCCTTCCAAAGCATTCATCCATAATAATGAAGAGGATGGGGGAGATAGGATCTCCTTGCCTAATACCTCTAGAAGCTTGGAAAAAGGTAGAAGGAGAACCATTGACAAGAACAACAAAAGTAGCAGAGGTGGTAAGTTGGGAGAAAAGGTCGACAGCTCTAGAGGAGAACCCAAAAGAAGTGAGGATTTTCTGAAGTAAAGACCAGTCAACCCTGTCATAGGCTTTGGAGAGATCTAGCTTTAGGATGAGACCCTACTTCTTTTCTCTAACAAGAGAGTGAATTTTCTCATGGACCGTACTAATGGAATCAAGAATTTGTCTTCCAGGAACAAACCCATTTTGCTGGTGTTTAATTAATGCAGGAAGGACAACCATAATTCAGGAGGTAAGGACCTTGGAGATAATCTTGTAAAAATAATTGCAGAGGCTAATAGGTCTGAATTTGTTCAAAGAATCAGCACCTTGAATCTTGGGGATGAGAGCAATAAAAGTTCCATTGATTTCTTTCAAGAGTTTTCTAGCCCCAAAAAATTCCTTAACCCCATTGGAAACATCAATTCCAACAATCTCCCAAAAATCTTGAAAAAAGAACATTGGGAAGCCGTCTGGACCAGGCGCTTTGTTACCATCAAAGGAGAAAACAACATTTTTAATTTATGAGTTAGAGGGAATGGAGGAGAGGGAGGAATTCTTTTGAGCATCAATGAGACAAGGAATGCTCTGAAGAAAAGAGGATCGGGCTTCAGCATCTAGACTGTGATCCCTCTTGAGGAGGTCAGAGAAATACCTCTTAGCTTCATTCCTTATTTCATCCTCCTTGACCAGCTCCCCATTCTCCACAACTAGCTTGTTCACCCTATTAACTACTTTATGCTTGATAGTCGACATATGGAAGAATCTTGTATTCCTATGTCCTTCCTTAAGCCAGATGCATCTCAATATTTGCTTCCAGAACGTTTCCTCTTTGGCGATAATATCATGGTATTTTTTGAGAGTCTCATTTTCATCTGCAATAGACACAATACTGAAACCATCCTTCTTGATCTGATCTTGTATTTCTTTAAGGTCTTCCTGAATTTTACTCTTATCCTCAAATATATATCCAAAACTGGTTTTGTTCGAGAGTCATATATTGTCCTTCACACTTTTGAGTTTCTTGACAACTTTAAACATAGTCATTCCCTCAACTTGGATGCTCCACCATTTTTGAATATTTCTTCTGATTTCGGGATGGAGGGTCCACATTTTTTCAAATCTAAAGGGAAAGTTTCTCTTTCTTTTGATTGAGTTAGCAATGAAGGTGATAGGGAAATGATCAGATCCAACCCGTATGTGGGCCGACAAAGAACATAAATACTGACTATACTAGTCGTCAAAGATGAGATTCCTATCAAGTCACACTTGGATAAGGTCATTACCAGTTCTTTAGTTAGTCCAAGTGTAATTACGACCCTGTATTTCCAAGTCATTGAGAGCCTGAGAATTAATAAAATCCATAAGGGCCATCCTACTTTCCAATTGAGGAGGACTACCTCCAAATTTTTCCTCCTCTCTCAAAGGAGTGTTGAAGTCCCCCATAACCATCCAACTAAGATTTTTGAAGCTGTCCCTAGCCTGAATGAATTTTTTCCAAAAAGAATTTCTAGCCTTTAAGGTATTAGGAGCATAAATGTTGGTAAGAACCCACGAAGTACCATCTTTTAAATGCTCAAATTTAATACAAGAGAAATTACTATCTTGAATTATGACCTGATCTTTAACAGTATTAAGGTTCCAAATGGTAGCAATGCCTCCTGAAGCGCCTTCGGAACTGCCACCACTAACATTACCATTTTTGAAGAACTTCAAAGATTCAACTTTTTCTCTACTCATTTTGGTTTCTTGAATTAGAAAAATATCAGGATTACTATCTCTTATCATATTCCTAATAATATCATGTTTATGGGGATTATTGAGTCCCCTAATATTCCAAGAGATTATCTTGATAGCTACTTACCAATTCCTAGCTCCTTGAGAGTCTTTTGGGTTCCATCTGCAATGTTCTTGCTAGCCTCCTTGTCTTTGACTTTGTGGTTAGAGGGCCGTCCTGGGGAAGAGGAAATATACCCCACATCAACTTGAGCTATTCTACTGGATTTCCTTAGTAGCGAAGTCGAGGGAGTAGATCCTTTCTTATTCCTATATTTTGGTTGCTTCCATTTAGTTTCTATCACAGGAGTCATTTCCATGTTGTTGAGAATTTTGAAGATTTCTTCTTCATTGCCCCAGTTAGGAGTTCTGGAATCAGTTGAAACATTGTTCACTATTCTTGAGCTCTGTTCTGAGTCTGAGAGGTTCATACCCAAAATTGCACATTTTTGGGCTTCTTGAATTTCAAAACTTGGAATGGCTAGAGAAGAATCAATCCTTTCTTCTTGGGGGTTAGGGATCTCTCCTTCCTTAGGTTGGTAATCTTTTTTTTCTAGTTCCTTGCCTTCATAAGTGTTAGCAACCACTTCAACTATCTCATTTGAAGGATCATTCTGATCTTCCATTTCCTTTTTTTGAGTTCTACCCATGGGGCTAACTTTGGTTGGTTCATTTCTCACTACTTCCTGGGTTGAGGGGTGACTTCCTTCTTTTCCCCCAAATGATTAAAGTGATTGGAATTTTCTTCCTTATTCTTTAGATTTTTAACTTGCCACACCATTTTCTCTGGCACCTTTTGATTTTCCATCTAGGGTTTAAGCTGCTTAGGTTCCACCTTTGTCTTGATTGGGCAGGATTTTGCCCAATGACCTTCTTTTTTACAGTGGAAGCATGCAAAAGGGATAGATTCATATTCAATGTGTTCTTTCCAAGTTCCTGGCTTTGAAACTAGATCTATCTGTTCCAGCATATCTGCTTTAGGGGCTACTCCTACATAGAACCTTGCATGAGTTAGTCTTCTTTTTGAAGCAGTGACTGGGTCTATTGAAAGCAACTCGCCAAAGGAGCTTGCTATTCTAGAGAAAATACTTTCTGCCCAATATTCAAGAGGCAATCCTGGTAGCTTTATCCAGACTGGAACTTGTGCCAGGAGAGAATCGTTCATGTTTAGGTTCGGATGCCATTTTCTAAGGACCAGAGCAGTCTTTCCTACCATCCAGGGGCTCCCGCACAGAATCTTAACCTTATCTTCTTCACATGAAAATGAAAAAGATAGAAGGCCTTTAGGTAAAGACAATACTTCAAAATTTCCCTTGAGGACCCATTTTCATTTGACAAAATCCCTTACAACTTCAACATTAGGACACGAACCCATAAATTTCCCTACCAAGGAGTTCGACATACTATTGATATTATGGTCCAAAATCTGGTCAAGGATAGAGATAGCGAACTTACCACCAGAAGGGTTAGAAATATTCTTAATAGGAGGTAGGGAGGATTTACCAGTAGGTCTAGTTCCAAAAAGGGACGACCATTTCTTTTTTTCCCTTCCGCTTTCAACGGAGTCATCACGTGGAATGGGCCCCCCATTGGACCCTTCCCCTAGAAGCCCAGATTAACCCGTTGTCTCCTCTGGCAAAGTACCATCAGACTGTAAGTCAACAATAGCCTCCGGGATATCCGGAGGCTTATCCTTATCGCCTATGGGACCAGCAACTTTGATCTGGCCTCTCCCACCATTGGAACTAGGGTTCCCGCCTTGCTAAGAATTTGAAATTTGAGTTCGCCCATTACTGCCAGCTACTCCTGCTTTTGCCATCCTATTAAGTGATAGTTATAAAATCAATAAATGTTAATTATCAAATAAATATAAATATCAAATATTTAAATATTAAAAACTTATAAATTAAATACATTAAAATAAACATTTCCAAATAGAAAACTACACATAATTACTCTAACATCATCAAGTAAATCAACTGGCATAAACTAGACTCACAATACCAAAGGACCAAGTTTACTAACTGACATGGCAAATTATGCCAAGACGCTAACTAAACATGGTGAATAACTTAGACCTAGATTATGTGAGGGGAAACTCATGCCATCTTCGAACCACATAAGCCATTGGAACTAAAGACACGCTCAGACCTGTGAAGCCAGGTGGAGTCAATGTCTGGCACCTGCAAAATCCTGCAACCACAAAATGATAACACAACATATACATATACATATATAGAACAAGCAAGTGATAGAGAATCGCGACAACAAATCCTGCTCGTAATGAGTGATGTGGAATCATCTCTATCACGAAGACAGTCAAACAATAGTCAAACACATCTCATAAACATCTCATCATATGTAATCACAAAGTAGGGTTAGCGTAATCATAATCATCATCAAAAACCATGATAAATATAATCTATCAATAATCCATCACATAGTGAGCATATAAAATCCATCAAGTACATGTATCATCAAATCACATGATGAATCATGATAATACCAACATCCATATAGATCATAAAAATAACATATGTCCAATAGTATCTAACATCAATCATAAGTTACTAAAGCACATGAGTAATCATCATCCAAATCATCAAAATATAGTCTAGATAAGTCTATCAAGCGAAATATAAAAGTCAACTCTAGTCAAAATAAGTCAAATCAAGGGTGGACACTACATGGCCCAATAGGTTTCGCAGAAACTCCAAAACCAGTTAGTCCCTCCGGACATAAATTAGAGACGTCACATCACACACTCTAGACATTGTTTGTTTGTAATGCATACTCTCTATCTATTTATCACCCTTAAACACTTTCCTCTTCTTTTCTCCAATTGCTCTCTTCTAGGAAGCTGATGAGCTTGTTTCCATGTCATTCAAGATAATCCCTGCTTGCTTTCTTTTATGAAATTTGCTTGCACATGACTCTTCATCTTGTATGTTCTTCTTCCATACAGATATAAATTTTAATTCACACTTAGATAATAATTAAATAAAATAAGCATTGTAAAGAAAAGATTTAGTCATTCGATGTTACATATTATCTGACGGAAAGATCCTAGACAATTCTTGGGGAAAGGAAACATCATTGATAATCATTTTTTGCAAATAACACTTAATCAAATAAATAATAAATGTTTAATGCAATTTTTAAAAATAGAACTCGTTCAATACTTTCATGCACCGACGACAAAGCCGTTTGACCCACATCATCTCTCGCTGTCAGAATTTTGACGACAACTAATGAAATGTCCAACAAGGATGCTATATATCCGACGTCACTTCCATGTCGGACGGTCATCAAGGAGCAATCATAGCATATGTCGGAAATCTGACGGAAATCGATCGATATTTGTGGCCATGGGTGGAAATATAGCTGTCATCGAAGGAGTTCATAACATCGTCGGACGACCGATGCAAATGGCATCGTTGGGAAGCTCGACGACGAGTTTTCGACAGTAAAGTTGGTCGGAAGCCCGACGTTTGGTCGTCCCAAATCTGACAATTAGCCATCGAAAATTAGGCCTAAATGTACTAGTGAGTATATTTTATATTTACTTTACCTACCCTTCACTCTCATTGGTTACATTCAAAATGGGTTAATAATTTATATTATATGGTGGGTTGGTAAAATATACTCCAAAATGGAATATTTTGATTGGCCAAGATTGAGGCTAGGGTTTTGGATTATTGTTTCTTTTTAAATTCTTTCCCGTGAGGTTTTTCGGGTTGGTTGGCTCTTCTCTGGAAATTTCTCTAGCAAGTTTTCTTCTTGGTTTTAGATTTATTCTCTCTTGGTTTTGGCTGAAACTTGGATTGGATTTGGTTTGGCTTGTGGGAGCTCTTCTTTAGCTTCATTCCATTACTTCAGGTTGCAAGTTGGAGTCCTCTCACTTTGCATTTTATTTTCTATGGATTCTCTGTGTATGCATTGTGTCTCCAATGTTTTGGGTTTGGGTTGAAGTATTATTTATTCTATAGTTTTAATATTGTTGAAGGTTAATATTTGGGGAGGAAACTTTATATTATTTGGGTTTTGTATAGTTGCTAGAAAATATGTATTTGGTATTTCCTGTGTATGTCATTCTTGGTTCTGTGAAAACTCTTGTGAAGACATTTGATTTAATCTTGGTTTTTAGTCTAAGTTGATTTATTTTGTTTATAACTATGTATTCCTTGTTTTCGGATGTCTCTTTTCATATGTTTTTCGAGCCCTTTTGTAAAGTCTGGATTTTATTATTTTACCCGTACATTTTCTAAGTTTCTAAGTTTTTTGTAAGTCTTGTGCAAAAGCGTTGTCTTATTGTGCAAAAGAGTTGTTCTGTGTTGCATTTGTGCTACTCTGCGCAACATAAGCGCTATCTAGGATACATATCCGTGATTCTGGAAACATAAGCATTCTTCTTCTTGACAGAAGCGTTGTTCTTCTTGACAGAAGTGCTGTCCTACAAGGCAAAAGCACTAACCTGTCTGTGTTTTGTATTTTATCAGTTTTGGTCATTTTTGAGGTACTTTCCCAAATTGATTTTTGTACCAAAGGCTTTATTTGAGGTCTGTTAATATTTCCCAGTTTTGGGTTTGATGAGTTTTGATGCATTTTGATGGTTTCGAGTATATTTGCTTCTCTACACCGTTGTGTATATTTTAGACTCTCTTCCATGTGGATAGGCCATGGATGATTGAGATGATTACTATGTTGTTTTGGACCAGCAAGTGAGTATGCCTTGTTGTGATGTTATCTTTTATTTGATGGCTTGATATGCCTTTGTTTATTTCTAAGCAAGAGGCTCATTTTGCTATATTGATGTTGTTGTAGCCTTGTTTATGTTGTAAGAGTATGTGTGGAAGTTGTTGGCTGCATTGAGTATTACTTTCATGTATTTATGTTGGTAGAGCCTCTTGTGATTTATTGTTGGGCCATGTTAGGAGGACTGGGCTTCCTTGTGATGATCGGGGTCACAAGAGATATGCTTGCATGAGGTTCCTTGTAAGGATGCATGAAGTCTAGACCACCAGGGCACATTGAAGTTTTCCATGATTTGTACATAAGTGATAACCTAATATTTGATGGGTTGGGTAGTTAGATTAATTAATAAGATGATAAATTGATTTGTGGCTCATGACTTAGTCCTAGGGAGGATGTTTTAGGATAAGCATGAGAAGGCCATGAAGATGGTAAGTTAATCTCCCTTAGTCTCTCATACGTTGAGATGGCTCCACATGTCCATCAGGCTAGTGCCTTGTGCCTTATGTTATTATGTTTGAGGATGACATGTGATGAAACTCTGCTCCTACATGTGTTTCCCCTTTATGATTTATGGTTATGCTTATTGGATGCATTTATATCTTGATGAGTTTTACGCCTGTAGGAGTTCATTCTTGTTGTATGTGCGAGTTCTTACTTGAGAGTCCTTGTGTGGTTAGTCTCCTTGGTTATGGGTGCCCACTTAGGTTTAGAGTATGTGTTGGGACCTTGTGTCATCTTCTAGCATGGGGGATGGTTCCTCTGGTTCCACATGGCCGGGAGGTTGGTTCTTTTTAGCCATTGGAATGTTCACTTGGATTCTTCTTGCATGGATGTGGATTCTTCTTCATGATGTACCATGGATGTACCTTGTAGCAGATTTATGTAATGGATAAGATAGAATGCATGTAATGTAACATTCTTGTATATATTAGATGGATTCTTTTAGTAGAAAGAGCTATGCTCATGATGTATTTAATGTACTCGTATTTGTTAGATGAACTCTAGTTGGAAATTGGATTTTAGGCATATTATATTTGTACTATTGTAGAGATGTGATCTTATGAATCATGGAAATAAGTGGATTATAGTTGGAATAGAATGGAATTGCATGGAGACATTAGTTGTATTATTTCATGGAATGTTTAGAGGCTAGTTAGAATGTTAAATAATCTTGAAAAAGGAATATTCATAGATTAATAAGTGAATATGTTAGAAGATGTTAATTGGATCTAGTAATTAGGAATGATTCATATAGACGCATTGGTAGAAAGGAAATTATTCATATCATGGGGAATAATCAATGTTGTAGGTTGCATCTCTCATGGTTAAAGAATTAGAATATGATGCATTAATGAAGGTTAAATATACCTATTGTGTGTATAGTATGTTATTGTGGAAATGAATTAAGTAATGATGTTAAAGTACCCTAGAGAAAGATTATTGGTGTTGTGTTATTTCCGATTGTGTTATTTGATGAAATGAGCAATGATGTATGTTCATATTGGTTAATTGGTTAATGAATGAAAATATATGGAGATGTTATATGTTGCATTAGTTGTTATTAGATGTTAATTAAAATTTTTTTTATCTCCATTTGTATATTATTGTTTAGTTTCTTTAGGGTATTTTGGCGGGCATTACAACTTGGTATCAGAGCCCATGTTCAACACTGGGTACTCTAGTTTCGATTGAGGCCATTGTGCATTTTAGCATTTGGCATGGGGTAGCCCAGCGGTTTTATCCTTGCTATTTATTTTTCTTTGTTATAGTTCCCTTAGATGTTTAGCTTATAGTTTCCTTTGCATTTTCTTAGATAAGATGCCTATTAGGGGTAGAGATCATTGTCGTGCTGGTCACATGGGTACTCATAGGAATCCACGCCCCGAGGTTAATGAAGAGAAATGCCATGAGGAATAGGAGAAAGAGTAGCCTAGAGATGATCTGGTTTCATAGTTGGTGAATGTGTTTCAGGAGCTTCTTGGTCACCTAGGACTGAGACAGGAGGAGAAACAACAAGAGGGATCTCGTCATTCAAAGCATCGGGAGAGAGAGCGCTCACGTTCTCCTAGGAGGATAATTGAGGTGGATCAGGAGGTGCTTGTGGCTAGTCACATCAGATATCCAAATAGGACTCATCCTCCTACCTTTGATGGCTTAGGCAGTGGCATGGAGGTAGAGACATGGTTATTAGACTTAGGTAGGTGTTTTGCTATGCATTAGTGTAGCAGTAACACCAAGGCGAGATGTGCGATTTTGCATCTTCATGATTTTGTGACGACATGGTGGCACATGGAGGAACAAAAGTTGCATTTGGACATAGTGATGATATCTTGGGAGTTATTCTTGGAGCGGTTTTGTGCTAGATTTCTTTCAGATCATTGGAGGCAGAGGAAGGCCGATGTGTTCCATGATTTGAGATAGCAGAGGATGACTGTGGAGCAGTATGAGCGCATATTCTTCAAGCTTAGACAATATGTTGTATATGCAGATGATGAGATGATGTTGATTCAACACTTTGTGAGAGGTCTTAATGATCGTATTGGTGGTGAGGTTCAGATGCACGAACCTAAGACCTTGGAGGCAGCTGTGGAGAAGACAAGACTAGTAGAGGAAAATATTTCATTAGCATCAGGGGGAGCAACTAGAGGATAGACAGTTAGTGTACCTGTTACAAGATCTATGGTGAGAGGCCCACAACAACAGTCTTCAGGATATGCTAGGATCCATCCTTCTTCTTTTTGTAGTGGTCAGTAGTTTAAGAAGAGGTTTTCTCAGGGGTAGAGCTTTGCTCGAGGTGCCATATTTCAAGTTGATAAGAGTCACAATCCTTAGTGTGATAGGAGACCTACTCCTTCTCAGCCAGCGCATAGTTCGTAGCCATCTTTTAGTAGAGGCAGTGTTCAATAGTCGAGTACAACACCAGGTAGCAGAGTGTTTGTCAGGAGAGATTGCTTTGCATGTGGACATCCAGGTCACATTGCTGTTCATTGTCCTCATTGTACTTCTCAGATGCCAGGGCAGTAGAAGACAACTACTTCTGAGCCTACAGTTGGAGATGCAAGTAGGTCTCATTGCATTTTTGCGGCGGTTGATAACCATCATGCTGAGCATCAGGCCACCGTTGTGGAGACATCAGGTGTGATAGGTGGTATCTCTTGTTCAGTGTTATTTGATTCTAAAGTGGCAGACTCTTTTATTTCTCATTTTCTAGTAGAGTGATGTGGGCTTGCTACCGTAAAGCAAGATGATAGGTGGCAGGTAGAGTTAGCTATGATGTACAAAGTGGTAGTGGATTCCCTTGTGCTCAATTGTCCTTTAGTTTTAGGAGATTGCCATACTTCTGTGGATCTTCATGTTATGTCTTTGGGATCTTATGATGTGGTTCTTGGTATGGATTGGCTTGGATCTCACCAAGCATAGATAGATTGTAGAGGTAAGAGAGTACAGTGGAAGGATGGTAGTGGGAAGAGTGTGGAGATTGTAGGTATTCAGAGACCTATCTCTCTTCGCATGATTTCTGCTATGCAGATGAAGAGGTGTGCGTGTAAGGGTTGCCAGTTGTTTGCGGTTAGGGTGAAGGATGTGGATGAGGGAGTTAGTTCAGAGGATTTATTGCAGCAGCATCCCATTCTTCAAGAGTTTGCAGATGTTTTTCCTAGTGAAATTCTAGGTATTCCCCCTCGGTGAGATATAGATTTCAGGATTGATTTGGTGCTAGGAGTTGAGCCTATTTCTAAAGCTCTCTATCAAATGACCACGCAGGAGTTGAATGAATTGAGGGTTCAGTTAGAGGAGTTGTTGGTGAAGGGGTTTATTCATCCTAGTGTGTCCCCTTGGGGTGCACCTGTGTTATTTGTGAAGAATAAGGACGGATCTCTTTGATTATGCATTGATTACAGACAACTTAATAAGGTGATGATGAATAACCGATACCCCTTGCCTCGAATAGATGATTTATTTGACCAGATTAAGGATGCCAAGGTCTTCTCTAAGATTGACCTTAAGTCCGGGTATCACCAGTTGAGGATTCAGGAAGCAGACATTCATTGCACAACTTTTCGCACTAGATATGGTCATTATGAGTTCACAGTGGTACCTTTTTGTCTCACGAATGCACCTTCAATTTTCATGAGCTTGATGAATGGTGTATTTAGGTTTTATTTGGACAGATTTGTATTAGTATTTCTAGATGATATTTTGATTTATTCAAGATCGGTTGAGGAGCATGAGGATCATGTGAGGCAGGTTTTGCAGTGTCTTAGGGAGAATCAGCTATATGCCAATTTGGCAAAGTGTGATTTCTTCCAGATAGAGGTGAGGTATCTTGGTCATGTGAATTCTGGAGAGGGTACCATAGTTGATCCCTTGAAGATTCAGGCAATTGTTGATTGGCCTGCACCCACTAATGTGGGAGAGGTGCGTAGTTTCATGGGTTTAGCAGGATATTATCGTAGATATGTTAAGGATTTCTCCAGGATAGTTCATCCTATCACTTCTCTTCAAAGAAATGGAAAGAAGTTTATTTGGACATAGCAGATTGAGATAGCATTTCAGATCCTTAAGGAGCATTTGCCAGTGCACCTATTTTAGCAGTGCCAGATCCTTTGGGGAATTTTATAGTGTGCACAGATGCCTGTTTGGAGGCTCTAGGAGTAGTGTTGATGCAGGATGTTTGTGTGATTTCATATGAGTTGCGAAAGCTTAAGTATCATGAGAACAATTATCCCACCCATGATCTTGAGTTAGCGGCAGTAGTTCATGCTTTGGTTAGATGGAGGCACTTCCTTGTTGGACATAGATTTGAGTTGCATAGTGATCATCGCAGTTTGCAGTATATCTTCATGCAGCCAAATTTGAATGCTAGGTAGAGGCGCTAGATGGAGTTCTTATGTGAGTACAACTTTGAGGTGAGATATATTTAGGGTAAGGATAATGTGGTAGCAGATGCATTGAGTCGTAGGAGGCATGAGATTTCAGCAATGTCTCTTAGTGTGGATTTGAGGAGCCGTATTCTTGGTGCTCTTCCTTCAGATGTATGGTATCAGGAGATTATTGCAGAGGTTGCTGCAGGTAGAGCTCTTGAGGGAAGATATGCAGGGTACTCAGTGGAATCAGATGGACTTCTTAGGCATTTGGGATGTATTTATGTTTCACCATCAGATGGTCTTTGAGATTTGATCATGTTGGAGGCACATCGTGCACATTACTCAGCACATCTAGGTGTCAAGAAGATGCATGTGGATTTGAGACAAATGTATCATTGGTCTGGTATGAGGAGAGATATTGCAGATTTTGTGGTATGTTGCCTAGAGTGTGAGCGAGTGAAGGCAAAGCATCAGCATCCCACAGGATTATTACAATCACATTTGGTTCCAGGATGGAAATGGGATATTATATCTATGGATTTTATAGTTGGATTGCCCATGTCTTCATGTCGTCATGATGCTATTATGGTCAATATAGAAAGATTGACCAAAGTAGTGCACTTTTCTCTGATCAGGTCTTTGTATACAATAGCGATAGTAGCTCGGGTTTTCTTGGAGGGAGTTATGAGGTTGCATGGTATTCCTCAGCGAATCATATTAGATCCTGATCTAGTGTTCACATCAACATTTTGGACAGCTCTTTAGTATGATTTGGGTATGCAGTTGAACTTTATTTCACCTTATCACCTTGAGACAGATGGATAGATAGAGAGGGTGAACTAGGTTTTGGAGGATATGTTGAGGATGTACGTGATGGATCAACAGTCTCATTGGGAGGATTATCTCTATTTGGTTGAGTTTGCATACAATAATGGTTACCATAGCTCTATTGGTATGTCTCCTTATCAGGCATTATATGGTAGACCATGTTGCATGCCCTTGAGTTGGGACCATTTAGAGGATAGAGTGTGTATTGGATTAGAGATGTTGTAGGATATGGAGGAGTAGGTGGCTCGCATTAGAGAGCATTTGTTGGCCACTCAGGATAGACAGAAGAAATATGCAGATTCTCATCGAGTGGACAAACAATTTTCTGTTGGTGATAGGGTATTTCTGAGAGTTCGCTCACAAAAGAGTCCAATCAGTTATGGAAAATGCTCTAAGTAGGTGCCTCGATTTGTTAGACCTTTCGATATTTTGGAGGAGATTGGTCCTGTGGCTTATCGCCTTGCCTTGCCACCTAGCTTGTCTCGCATCCATGATGTCTTTCATATTTCAGTTTTGAGGTTATACCATCCTAATATTTTGCATGTGTTGGATTGGAATTCTTTACAGGTCGAGGACAGGGAACTTTCTATGGAGCTTGTGCGCATTCTTCAGTATAGAGAGATGTCCCTAAGAGGTCAGAGCGTAGAGCAGGTAAGGGTCCAGTGGGATCTAATTGATGATTCTTCATCTACTTGGGAGGATATAGTGTAGATGAGAGAGCTATATCCCTATTTGTTCTCAGGCTTCCAGGTGTAAGCCTCGGCAAAGGGGGGCAGGATGTAGTGTCCACCCTTGATTTGACTTATTTTGATTAGAGTTGACTTTTATATTATGCTTGATAGACTTATCTAGACTATATTTTGATGATTTGGATGATGATTACTCATGTGCTTCGGTGACTTATGATTCATGTTAGACACTATTGGACATATGATATTTTGATTATCTATATGGATGTTGGTACTATCATGATTGATCATGTGATTTGATGATATATATACTCGATGGAATTTATATGCTCACTATGTGATGGATTATTGATAGATTAGATTTATCATGGTTTTGATGATGATTATGATTACACTAACCCTACTTCATGATTACATATGATGAGATGTTTATGAAATGTGTTTGACTATTGTTTGATTGTCTTCATGATAGAGACGATTCCACATCACTCATTGTGAGTGGGATGTATCATCGCGATTCTTTATCACTTGCTTGTTCTATATATGTATATGTATATGTGGTATTGCCATTTTGTGGTCACAGGATTTTGCAGGTACTAGACATCGACTCCACCTAGCTTCATAGGTCTGAGCATGTCTTTAATTCCAATGACTTATGTGGTTTAGAGATGGCATGAGTGTCCCCTCACATACTCTAGGTCTAAGTTATTCACCGTGAGTAGTCAGGGTCTTGGCATAATTCGCCATGTCATTTAATAAGCTTGGTCCCTTGGTATTGTGAGTTTAGTTTATGTCAGTTGATTTACTTGTTTATGTTAGAGTAATTATGTGGCTCTTGATGTGTAGTTTTATATTTGTTAATGTTATTTTAATGTATTTAGTTTATAAGGTTTGAATATTTAATTATTTGATATTTATATTCATTTGATAATTAACGTTTATTGATTTTACGATTATTTAATAATTGATGAGCTTTATTGCACTTTAATATTTATTTAATATTTGTGATTTAATCTTTAATGGTATTTGATTATTTAATTATTTATTTGACCTTCTATGGTTTGATATTTTTTTGACATCTTACATTTATTTGGTTCTTTAATTTATTTTATTAGCTCTTGGTTTATTTGATTTTAATCCCCATTTGGATTATTTATTTACAGCTTGTATTTATTTAATAGTTTGACTTTTATTCCTAAGTGGGGTGTATGAACACATCAAATTAAATAAAGAAATAAAACAATCTCACTTAGCTGGATAAGTATATTTTATATTTACATTACCTACCCTTCACTCTCATTGGTTAAATTCAAAATGGGTGAATAAATTATATTATATGGCAGGTTGGTAAAGTATACACCAAAATGGAATATTTTGATTGGCCAAGATTGAGGTTAGGGTTTTGGATTATTGTTTCTTTTTATTTTCTTTCATGTGAGGTTTTTTGGGTTGGTTGGCTCTTCTCTGGAAATTTCTCAAGCAAGTTTTCTTCTTGTTTTTGGATTTATTCTCTCTTGCTTTTGGCTAGAACTTGGATTGGATTTGGTTTGGCTTGTGGGAGCTCTTCTTTAGCTTCATTCCATTACTTTCAGTTGCAGGTTGGAATCCTCTCACTTTGCATTTTGTTTTCAATGGCTTCTCTATGTATGCATTGTGTCTGCAATGTTTTGGGTTTGGGTTGAAGTATTATTTATTCTATAGTTTTAATATTGTTGAAGGTTAATATTTGGGGAGGAAACTTTATATTGTTTGGGTTTTGTATAGTTGCTGGAAAATATGTATTTGGTATTTCCTGTGTATGTCATTCCTGGTTTTGTGAACTCTTGTGAAGACATTTGATTTAATCTTGGTTTTTAGTCTGAGTTGATTTATTTTGTTTATACCTATGTATTCCTTGTTTCCAGGCGTCTCTTTTCATATGTTTTTCGAGCCATTTTGTAAAGTCTAGATTTTATTATTTAACCTGAAAGTTTTTTAAGTTTTTCGTAAGTCTTGTGGAAAAGCGCTATTTCTGCAAAAGCGTTGTCTTACTGTGCAAAAGCGTTGTTCTGTGTTGCATTTTCCCTACTCTACGCATCATAAGCATTGTCTCAGGATACATTTGCATGATTCTGGAAACATAAGTATTGTTCTTCTTGACAGAAGCGTAGTTAGTTTTGGCAGAAGCGCTGTCCTATAGGGCAAAAGCGCTAACCCATCTGTGTTTTGTATTTTCTTTGTTTTGGTCATTTTTGAGGTATTTTTTCGAATTGATTTTTATACTAGAGGCTTTATTTGAGGTCTCTTAATATTTCCCAGTTTTGGGTTTGATGAGTTTTGATGCATTTTGATGGTTTCAAGTATATTTGCTTCTCTACACCGTTGTGTATATTTTAGACTCTCTTCCATGTGGATAGGCAATGGATGATTGAGATGATTACTATGTTGTTTTGGACCAACAAGTGAGTAGGCCTTGTTGTGATGTTATCTTTTATTTGATGGCTTGATATGCCTTTGTTTATTGCTAGCCAAGAGGCTCATTTTTCTATATTGATGTTGTTGTAGCCTTGTTTATGTTGTAAGAGTATGTGTGGAAGTTGTTGGCTACATTGAGTATTACTTTCATGTATTTATGTTGGTAGAGCCTCTTGTGATTTATTGTTGGGCCATGTTAGGAGGAGTGGGCTTCCTTGTGATGACCGGGGCCATGAGAGATAGGCTTTCATGAGGTTCCTTGTAAGGATGCATGAAGTCTAGACCACCAAGGTACATTGGAGTTTTCCATGATTTGTAAATAAGTGATAATCTAATAATTGATGGGTTGGGTAGTGAGATTAATCAATAAGAGGATAAATTGATTTGTGCCTCACGACTTAGTCCTAGGGAGGATGTTTTAGGATAAGCATGAGAAGGCCATGAAGATGATAAGTTAATCTCCCTTAGTCTCTCATAGGTTGAGATGGCTCCACATGTCTATCAGGCTAGTGCCTTGTGCCTTATGTTATTATGTTTGAGGATGACATGTGATGACACTCTGCTCCTACATGTGTTTCCCCTTTATGATTTATCGTTATGCTTATTGGATGCATTTATATCTTGATGAGTTTTATGCTTGTAGGAGTTCATTCTTGTTGTATGTGTGAGTTCTTGCTTGAGAGTCCTTGTGTGGTTAGTCTCCTTGGTTATAGGTGCCAGCTTAGGTTTAGAGTATGTGTTGGGACCTTGTGTCATCTCCTAGCACGGGGGGTGGTTCCTCTAGTTCAACATGGTCAAGTGGTTGGTGCTTTTTAGCCATTGGAATGTTCACTTGGATTCTTCTTGCGTGGATGTGGATTATTCTTCATGATGTACCATGGATGTACCTTGTAGCAGATTTATGTAATGGATAAGATAGAATGCATGTAATGTAACATTCTTGTATATAGTAGATGGATTCTTGTAGTAGAAAGAGCTATTCTCATGATGCATTTAATGTACTCATATTTGTTAGATGAACTCTAGTTGTAATTTTGAATTTAGGCATATTGTATTTGTACTATTGTAGAGATGTGATCTTATGAATCATGGAAATAAGTGGATTATAGTTGGAATAGAATGGAATTGCATGGAGACATTAGTTGTATTATTTCATGGAATGTTTAGAGGCTAGTTAGAATGCTAAATAATCTTGAAAGAGGAATATTCATGGATTAATAAGTCAATATGTTAGAAGATGTTAATTGGATCTAGTAATTAGGAATGAATCACATAGATGCATTGGTAGAAAAGAAATTATTCATATCATGAGGAATAAGTAATGTTGTAGGTTGCATCTCTCATGGTTAAAGAATTAGAATGTGATGCATTAATGAAGGTTAAATATACCTATCATGTGTGTAGTATTTTATTGTGGAAATGAATTAAGTAATGATGTTAAAGTACCCTAGAGAAAGATTATTGGTGTTGTGTTATTTCCATTTGTGTTATTTGATGAAATGAGCAATGATGTATGTTCATATTGGTTAATTGGATAATGAATGTAAATAGATGGAGATGTTATATGTTGCATTAGTTGTTGTTAGAATCTTAATTAAAAATTTTTTTATCTCCATTTGTATATTATTGTTTAGTTTCTTTAGGGTATTTTGGCGGGCATTACATTCCAGTAGCTGCGCTATTGAGGAGAAAGCTTTGGCTGCTAAAGTTGAAGAAAAAGATGACTTGGTAATTGAAAACGGTTGTTCACATCATATGATCAGTGATAAAAGAAAATTTGTGAGTATGGAAAGGTATGATGGTGGAATAGTGAGATTTGGAGATGACAAAGCCTGTGTGATATGTGGTAGAGGTTCTATTTCCTTTGTTGGTAAGCACAACACTGATGATGTCTTGAACGTTGTAGGTTTCAAGCATAATATTTTGAGTGTTGGATAGATGGTTGACAAAGGTTATGGTTTGAAATTAAAGAATGGTAAATGCAAAATCCTAAATGCCTTTGGTATAAAGATTGCATCTAGAACTAAGAATGAAGGTAATATATTTCATTTGAATGATGGTGAGAAAAGTTGTCTGATTTTTCAGATTGATGAAAGTTGGTTGTGGCATAGGAGAATGTGTCATGTTTAATTTTAATTCAATGATTAAGATCAGTTCTTCACAAGCTGTTAGAGATCTACCTAAGATTTTTAAGCCTGTTAATCTAGTATGTAAGGAATGTCAATTGGGTAAGAAAACACAACTTTCTTTCAAGAGAAAATAGTATACATCTAATGGATTGCTAGATATTGTGCATACTGGCCTATGTGGAACTAAAAATGTTAGAAGTATGGAGGGAGACAAATATTTTATGTTGTTGATTGATGAATATTCTAGGATGATGTGGGTTGTCTTTTTGAAGGAGAAATCAAAAGGATTGGACAAATTCAAGATATTGAAAGAAAAGGTTGAGACTGAGTCAGCATTGAAGATGAAATGTCTGAGATCTGACAGGGGAGGGGAATTTTATTCAGGTCAGTTTGAATCATTCTTTGAGAAATATGGGATTAGAAGGCAATTATCTTCTCCTAGAACTCCTCAATAGAATGGAGTTGTTGAAAGGAAGAACAAAATTTTCTTCGATGCTACAAAGACTATGCTGATTGAAGGGAATTTTTCAAAACTCTATTGAAGAGAAGCTATTAGCACTGTAGTTTACACATTCAACCAAGTTCATATTAAAGGTGATACTGGTAACACTCTTTATGAGTTATGGTTTGGTCATGTTCCTACTGTGAGATATTTCAGAATATTTGGTAGAAAATGTTATATCAAGAGAGATGACGACATAGGAAAGTTTGATGCAAGAAGTGATGAAGGAATTTTCTTGGGCTAATCAACCAAGAGAAAAGCCTACCGATGCTACAATAAGAGACTAAGTAAGATAGTGGAAAGTGCAAATGTGAAGGTGGATGAGAACCTTGGAAAAGAAATCAGAGCTTGTACATATGATGATGGTCAACACATTGTTCTGAATCCTATTAAGACTAAAGAATTGAAGCAGAATGGTCCGGTAGAGGCAGTTAATCTGGATGTTGTTGCTGCCAGTGGAGAGGTACAGGAACCTAAAAGTCAAAACAATCAAAAGACTTTGAGATATGTAAGATTGAATCATTTTGAAAATCAGATTATTGGAGATAAAAATAAAGGTGTGATGACTAGAAGAAGGCTAGTTGCTGAAGAGGTATGTTTGATTTCTAAAGTTGAACCAAAAGATGTTGTTGAGGCTTGCAAAGGGGTGAACTGACAAAGCTGGTTCCCACTTTTTGGTACATCCTGATTTTTGCTGAAATCATACATTTTTTGGAAAATATAATTATTTAAGCTTTAAGAGGTCCCATTTGAAGTAATTAATTGAAGAGAGTTAGATCAAAGGCTCTTAGATCAAAATTTCTTGGATAGAACCTCTCTACTTCTAAATCATACTTGCAATGGAGTCTCCTTTGCATCTATCAAATGCTGATAAAAAATCAATTTTACATTATCTTTTGAGGGGTCAAACAAATTCATTTAGAAGTTTTTTTTTTTTGAGGATTTAGTCCTTATTATAAGCTTTCCAAATAGTATAATTTTTAAAATATTTAAGTTTATTAATATATTTTTATTTTATTTTTTATGAATGTAGGTTTTTCACCGAACATGAACTTCTTTGTTCAATGCATTGGGAAAAATAGCAAACTAATTCAAAAAAATTCTGAAAAATATCTATGCCCTAGGTATTGATGTCTTCTTTCTAACAAAAAAAATAAAACTTAATTTTGATATATATAGAGCAAATTATGTGTTCAAACGTACACCTATATCTAAATTATAATTAGTCGGACTTCAAAACTTAATAAAATAAAAAATATTCAACATATCACTATCAAACCAACTGCATGCCCTGGGTATTGATGTTACAAACCAAAATTTAAAAGAGATAAGTTTTTATCATTTATAGAAAAAAATTTATACGTTTCGGGATCCACATCACTCTTAAAAAATGTTGTTTCCTGTAAAAAACTACTTTTGAGGGAGATGGAAAAATCAATAAAATTTTATTCAAAAAAATTTGAAAAAAATATATTTAGAATCTACAAAAAGGATGTTACAAATCACTAGTTTACATCATCTTCAAATTTTTAACGATTTAAAAGTTATAGGTGTCGAAAAGTGAAAGTTTTTTGCAAAATGTTCATCTAAGTGTCAAAGTTGGTCAAAAAGTGGGAACCAGTATTGTGAGTTCACCCAAAGATGAAAACTGGATGAGAGCTATAGAAGAATAATTAGCTCAGATTGAAAATAGTAACACATGGGAACTTGTGCCTAGACCTAAAGATAAGAATGTGATTGGTACTAAATGGGTATTCAAGAACAAATTGAATGAAGCCGATGAAGTTGTTAGAAAAAAACAAGATTGGTATGCAAAGGATATTCAAATAAAGAAGGGATTTATTATGAGGAGACTTTTTCTCTAGTAGCCATACTTGAAGTTGTTAGAATGTTGCTTGCATATGCTACCTATAACGATTTCAAGGTATATTAGATGGATGTCAAGTCAACTTTTCTAAATGGTGATCTTGCGGAAGAAGTCTATATTGAGCAACCTGATGGATTTTCATTATCAAATGATGGAGACATAGTATAAGAAATGAAGAAAGCTCTTTATGGATTGAAACAAGCCTCTAGAGCCTGGTATGCTAGATTGGATAAGTATTTGCTAAAATTAGGATTTAATAAAGGGACTGCTGACAATAATCTATATTTTAAGATTGAGAATAATAACATCTTGATTGTTGAAGTCTTTGTTGATGATATTATCTTTGGAGGAGATGATGACTTAAGTATTAATTTTATTGGTGATATGCAGAAAGAATTTGAGATGTCTATGATAGGAGAGATGGAATTTTTCTTAGGTTTGCAGATTTCACAAATTGGAAAAATGTATTTTTATATCTCAAATTAAATATGTGAAGGAATCATTGAACAAGTTTGGGTTAGATGACTCCAAACCAGTTGGTGATGGTATGATGAAAGAATAAGAATCTAGTCAACTACTGAGAGAGGGGGGGGTGAATCAGTAGATAGAAAAACTAATACAAACTTCATCAATCTCAAAATTAATCTCTCAAAGTAAACTTAGAACTATCAATGCAATATCACTGTCAAGATAAAAACTCTCAAGATAAACTGGTTGACTGTTACAACAAACTAACAGTAAACAACTTCAAACTCATAAACATCCAAATGCTTTTACTGCCATAACTAAAACTTCATTTCACAATGCTTCTGATTATCATGACTTATCAAAATGAATTAAGTAGTTAATAAAATCAACCATAAAAACATTCACCGCTTGACACAATATTTTTGACATGGAAACCCAAATGGGAAAAACCACGGTGAGATGAGACTGACAAGATAACTATCTGAACTCTTTTGAAGTTTTCCCTGTTAGGATCCTAGCCTATTAAATCTTTACAAAAGTCCTATTAAAGATAGATCTTGTTAGGGACCACCCAGTTAAGGGATTGACTATAATGCCTAGTTAGAAGAAATAGCCTGTAAGGAGTAACCTCGGTAGAGGATTTGAAAATCCAAGCTAATGGATCACCTTGTTAGAGGATTTGAATAGCACCAAGCTTGTTAGAGCTTACTCGGTTAGGGGATTTCAATTATGCTGTAATTGTTAGAAAAAAACATGAGTTTACTGATCTATTTGAATAACACTACAGTTGTTTGTTCAGATCCTTTTCATGCTCCTATCTGCCTTTACTCAAACTACAAATACATCAACCAGTTTGGCAACCAAACACTCAACTAAAACTTTGCCAACTCTGAAACTAAACAACTCATCGACCTTATAAACAAATCAATTAGGTTAGTAACACAACAAAAACCTAATTCTCTCATAGACATTAGAAACAAGTCGGTTCAAGTATGATCATTGGATTACATAGAAATATTTGCATATCAATCAAGAAAACCTTGATCGCTCCTTGATCACCTCTTCATTGAACTCAGTAACTCATCACGCGCTTTGAATTACATGCAATATACTTGCTCATTCCCTAGACAAAAACCATTTCATCAACGTGCCAAAATCACTTAAAACTCTTTTCATACAATAATCATATGTGTCTTTGTTGGCATTATAACAGATAAGAAGAAGGTTGGCATTCTAATTACAATGAGAGATTGTTGGCATTTCAATAAGGATATTGAGAAGGTTGTTTATGACTATGGATATAACTGATTAAGGATGATTACTGTCTTAATATTATTATTTTGTCATTGATGTCAAGAAATTGATTTTCTAATTTAGTATGATGTTGCCATATCTTAAGAAGTATGATTTGATGAGTATAAAGATGTCGGTAAAAGACACAAAAAGAATGTGATGAATAAGGGAATAAGTTATTCAATGGGCAACTATTACCAAGTTAGACAATGATGAGATCAAGATGTTTAGATTATTTTGATATCCTACATATTCTATTGTTTGAAAGGTTAATACTATACTATGTTACCGAGCAAAGAACCTAGTCGGTAAACCCTAAGGTTATCACTATCAGTTAATGAAGGCAGAATGTCTACCGAGTGAAGTTTAGTATTTATCGAGTTACAATCGACCTATAACAGAATGCATTAAATATTTACATGTGATATTTAATGAAGGAAGCTGATGAGCTGGAGTGGATTAAATGATTAGTAAGTCATGTATGAAGATTGTTAAAGAATCTATGGTACAGAAAGATCGGTAGGAAGATCTACAACTTAGATTGAACCGCAATACCCTAACACAAGTTCCAAGGTGAAAATGCAAGTTCCAAGGTGGGGTAAAACATTTTCAGATCGAAGGATACATTGAACCTGGACAAGATTGAAGATTTGATGGCTATGATTGATCATGGGAAATGTGATCAAGGAGATTAAGCGGTTGGAAGATTGTTTATAAATAGGAAACTATTGATAAACAATGTATGTGGGCAAGTGTATGCACAGGGATGCTACATAGTGATTACCGAGCACAAAAGCTTGAAGACTTGTTTTGATAACAGAGTATAGAGCCTAGAAAAGGGACAAGATAAGTCCTATGAATTGATTTTATTGAGCAAATGAGAATCTGCTTCAACATTTTTAGATGTGAAGTTGCAGACATATTTTTATTACTGTTATTTTGAGAAGTAGCAGAAAATCTCTTAACCGAGTGGACTTAATAGTCTTATTTGTAAAATCCTCTAGCAAGGTGACATTCTTATTGAGTGTTTGAAATCCTTTAACAAGATCACTTTTAACAAAGTGAAGATCCTAATAGATCTGAGGGAAATCCCTTAACCGGGTCACATCTAGCAATGTGTTTGTAATCTTTAACATGATTTTCTTTTAACCGAGCATACTCTAGAAGAGTATATTTCTTAGTGGGTCCGAAATCCCATAGTGGTTTTTCCCTATTTGGGTTTCCATGTTAAATATAGTGTTATATGTTTGTGATCTTATCTATTTATGGGTCTGCATGCATTATTGTTTTTCTGATAAGGTTACCGAGGTTGAATCTGTTGTTTTTACTGAATATTAAGTTTGAATGATTCACCCCCCCCTCTCATTTTGTTAGCTTGGCATCTATACTAATCATATTTAGTATCATAACTATCAATTGGTATCAGAGCTTTGGACTCCGGAAGAAAAGTTTAAAGGCACTTGAGTTAAAGATCCAAAGATGTATAAGAGGGATGCACCGAAGCTGAATAAGTCAAGTTTCTCTACATGGCAGAAAAGGATGAAGCTGCATCTATCAGAAATTGGAGAATATGTTGTCTATTATCTGGAGAATGATTTCATCACATGAAGCACCTATCCATTAACAATGGAAGAGATAAAGGCAAAGCAAGAACATATTCAAGCAATGATTGAAATAACAGATGCATTGACTGACTCAGAGTTTAATGATCTAGAAGGATGTACTGATGCAAACGCAATGTGGACTATGCTCATATCTGTGTATGGTGGAGATGAACATGTTCAAAGAGAAAAAGTGGATAGTTTAAGAGGACAACTTGAATCTATGAGGATGAATGAAGGTGAGAACATAACCCAGTATAGTACAAGACTAAAGGAGATTGTAAATCAAATCAAAGGAGCAGGAGGAACTATTGAAGAAAAGGATGTAACAAGTAAGATGCTGAGAACCCTTCTACCTGCCTATGCAATCCGAGTCTCTGCAATCAATGAATTGAGGTCTGTACCCAATATGCCAGTTTCTTTAGATGCTACTATTGGTAAGCTACATGCATTTGAGTTAAGTAACTTTGATAACAATGGGTCATCGGTAAATAAAGTTGAATCTACATTCAGTTCTTTTCATATTGATGAAACTGATGATTACAATGATAGAAAGTATAAGTACTCTGAAGGGAATCACAGTGGAGCAAGTGAAAGATTTCACAAAAACATTGAGGTACACAAACTGTATGAGGAAATCAGAAAGCAAGAAGAGTTTGAAGCACTATTAGCCAGAAGGCTACCGAGAGGAAAAGATAAGTATAAAGGAAAGCTACCTTTAAAATGTTTCAATTGTGATAAGATAGGACATATGGCTTCTAACTATCTTGACAAAGAATCTAGTGAAAAGAGAGATTACCGAGATGACAGACAAAAAGATAATCATTACAGAGGACACAAAGATTTTGTCATGCCCAAAATTTAGGGCAAAAACAAAACAATTTTTTTTTTTAAAAAGATACTAATTTAATTAACAAGTACACTCTTGCGACAAGCGTTAAAGAAAAATTCATTATTAAATTTTGGCCAATTCCGAAACGAACTAATCTCCGATAATTTGTTATATTTTAATTGCGGAAAACCTACTGGTATAGATTCTATCTCCAAGAGATATTTAGTTAATAGCTTTATTAAATTAATCAAACTAAAAGTATTAGGAGAGATATTTTAATTTATCCTCCATTATGACTATATAGTCTTAGCAAATTTAATTAATTTTCTCTTTATAATTTACCCCAAATCAATATTATGTACATATAAAATGTACATATATACATATTGATTATGCATATATTTTGTATATTTATAATTTAATTTCTTATTTCAAAAAAAACTCAAAAAAACATATATATACATATATATATATATTCCCATATATATATATATATATATGGAAACATATATATTTATATATATATTTTACTTATATATTAATATTTTAATTCTAAATTTGAATACCAATATAATTACCAAATTATAAAACCATGTTTTTCCCCAACCCTAATTAGGGTTCTAATTTCTTATATAAAACATTTTCTAAACCAAATAACATATTTATTTTTTTTTAATTTCAAAATGCTAAACTGCCCTAGCCCCTTTCGAGCTAGGGTTTAACCCTTTTTTTTTTTTAACAGGTAAAGTTCCTTGCTGGGCCGAAAACCCTACGGGCGGCCATGAAAATTTCTTTGCAGGTTACGGGAGGAACAAGGCAGGTTTGGGCCGCGCGTGCGCCACTGTGTGAGCGCACAGTGGGCACTGTGGCACCACGGTGTGGCCACACAATGGGCGCCGCTGGCGGCACCACTGTGTGGCCACACAATGGCGGCTGTGGCCGTCCACTGTGTGCCCACACAGTGGGAGCCGCAAGTGGCTCCACTGTGTGTGCACACAGTGGGCGCCGCGCGGTCGTCCACTGTGCGTACACACAGTGGAGTCTGCGGGGACCCAAAAACTTAAATTTTTTTTTTAAATTTTTTTTTTTTTAAAACTATAACATTTAAATATATATATATATATAAATATATATATATATATATATAAATATATATATTTATATATATGTATATATATATATATATGTGGTATTTACATAACTTAATAAGCATAGATAAAAAGATAAATCTAAATTCCAAATAAAATTTATATATATATTTTTTTTTTGAAAGAGAATTTTTTTACATGCAAAATTTTAAGCTAATATAATAAAGGGAAAGATAACATTAAGTTTAATAAAAAATATAAATATATATATATATATATATATATAAAACAAGCTTTTAAATCAATGTTAACAAAAATACATTTTAAAGTATTTTACAAAGATACATTATACTTTTTCTGGAAATAAGAAATTCATTAATATATATTTTTTAAAATAAAATATTCACATAAAACAACTTTTTTTTTCATTCAAAATACTTAAAAGCTTTCAGCTTAAATAAACTTCTAAATTGTCCGATTTAAAATACAGGTAAAATCTAAATGAAAACAGACCTTTTATTTCTTCCATAATACAAGAAGCTTGCATGCAACACATTTTTAACTTTTCTTTTTTCAAATAAACCGGAAGTAGAAATATCAAGCTTTTCTTTTTTTTAAAACATTTCCAAATATTCTACCAATTTACAGAATGTTTTTTTTCTGAACAGTCACAACATTAAGACTTCAAGTCTACTATTACAAATTACAACTTGTTTCTCCTTTCTCTTGAATTGAGGCATTTATTTACAACAACTTTAAACAAACATCTGCAACTGAATTCAAATATCTTCAAATACAATCTTCTGAATATCTTTCAAGAATCCTATCCTCTTTCTTCTGAATTTCCTGCATAATAGAAAACACAAAATTGACCACGGAGTGCTCACCTCCCAGCCTAGGCTAACTGGTAGCCACCCCCGAGCTCGGAGAACCAAATTCCTAGACGGGTAACAAACAGGCAAACACATAGAAACACAAGCATACAAATAATCCAGACACTTTCCCAACCTGGCTTTTCACAACACCACACTCTGGTGGTGATCATTTTTCAAAGGGTGGTAGTGGACCAAACACCCTGAGGAGAATCTGCAAGTATGTAATAAACAAGAAGCCATCTCATGGCACAAATGAAATATCAAGAATCTCAACCCCTAAATCCTTATGCCCCCCAAAGGCATTCTAGCCTTATTACCCTCCTTATGACCCCCATTGCACAAATAGGCCATGCAGCAAGGGTCACACCAAGATCCCTTGTGATCGCTCTCAAAAGAGAGTCTCTCACTCGAGGGCTGTCACTGCTACCACCCTCAAGATCCTCTTCTCTCCCAAGAGTAAGAGATCTTGAGAAAACTCCCAAAACACATTCATTCATAAAACAAAACACCAAAAGATTTTCAAACATCAATTTTCAAGAATACAGATTTCGCATTCAACAATTTCCAGACATAAACAAGAAAAAGGCATTAAAAGTAGAAATTGAAACCAACCTTAATCTGCCCAAAGGTTATTATGATTTCTGATGAAGAGCTGCCCAATCCATGAATCTTTTTCCTTCTACCCTTATTCAATTTCCTCTATTCCATAACATTATTTTTTTCTTCTAAATTTTCTTCTGTCTCCAAAAATGGAGAGTGGGTGATTAACCAGCTATTCCCAAAAAATCTTCCTTAAGAAGCTCACTCTCTGAGTTCTCACAGGATTCTAAAAAAAAACAAAAAGAAGGAAGAAAGCAAAAATGCAAAAAGACTTTCCTTCCCAAAAGGAAAATATCTTGATTTGATTTCACTTCAATTTTCAATTTTCGCTCAACTCAAAAAAGCCAATTTTTAAAGTGTTAAAAAGATCATTATAAAGTAGAAACTTGCCTAAAATTACCCCTAACCCCTAGGTATACCTTATGGGCTTCAGGAAACCCTAATAAACTACCCCTAGGTGTTCATTTAACCCATTTTAAACCCCTCTGAAGTTTATTTTCGGGTCAAACATAAGTTGACCTCTCCAAATATTATATTCTCAAAATATCTTTTTGACAACACATTATTTTATTTAATAATTAATTATAATTAACACTCTCCCAGCAAGAGACAAAATAAAATATTTAAATTTAAATCCACAAATGTGCCAAGTGACACTAATAAAATACTTTTACAAAAATGAACATGAAATTGTCTCTTGAGTTTTTTTTACATAATAAATTTAAATAACACATAACACTCATGCAGCATATACTGATACGAATAAAATACAACACAAACGGGGTGTTGTCTCTCCAAATAGACAAACCCTGGCTTACGAACATACATAAGTCTAGGTTTGATTCTCCGTAATTTTCCATGGTCACATGGTAAATTTCCTGCGCATCTCAATTTACACATTAGTACTTCCAAATATCCAAATATAATATAATTCAATAATATAACAATGCACATCATCACTTGCATACAATTTCCATCCGCACAGATTGAATACATCTTTTATCAAGCAAATTTCACATAAGCAAATTCATCCCAATTCACATAAACTAAACATACATCATAGTTCTATATTCAGAGTAAAGTCCTGCAAATTCAATAACGACATCTATCATTGTAATTATCATCCTATCTAATAATCAAGTAGTGTTCTATCCCATAAAGCATGTAAGTAAATCATCAAATCATAGCAATGTTATCCAATATCCTGAAATCATATAAGTTCTAAGTCTCAAAATGCATCAAAATAAAGTATCCATAATAGTCTAAAATATAAAATCCACTGAATGTCAAACTGAGTCGAGGTGAGGCCTCACAGATTTTAGAAGAAGAGATAAAAAGACATGCCTAATAGCTGATGAGGAATCTAATGATGATAAATCAGATGAAACTGATACAGAGGAAGTTGTTTATGTGGCTATCAAAGATGGATCAGATGAAGAAAGGTATGAAGAAAAATCTTTAATATCTCATATAAATACTAATGATTCTTGGATCATAGATAGTGGTTGCTCACATCACATGACAGATGATAAACACAAGTTTATTAAATTAGATGATTATGATGGGGGCTATGTAAGATTTGGTAATGATGCACCATGCCTGGTAAGAGGTAAAGGATCCATAACACTTCTTGAAAATGCTAAATGTAATGATGTTTATTGGGTTGAAGGTTTGAAATACAATTTGTTGAGTGTAGCAAAGCTAAACAACACAGGTTACCGAATAGAGTTTGAAAAAGGAATTGTCAAAGTTCATGACAAGCATGGAAAGTTAGCTGCTACCAAGACACAAACAAGAGGTGATACATTTCATCTTGACTCAACTCGGAATAAATGTCTATATGCAAGGATAGATGATACCTGGTTATGGCATAAAAGGTTTTGTCATGTTAATTTTGATAATTTGATCAAAATAAGTAAGAAGCACCGAGTAAGAGGTCTACCGAGTCTTGAAAAACCTGAGAATGCTATGTGCTGAGGATGCTAGAAGGGTAAGATGAAAAGATCAAGCTTTACAAGTAAGTCCTACACTTCTAAGGGAATTTTAGATCTTGTGCATACTGATCTTTATGGTCCTATGAAAGTTCAGAGTTATTATGGTGATAAATATTTCATATTATTTGTGGATGATTACTCAAGGATGATTTCAATAATGTTTTTAAAAGAAAAATCAGATGCTTTTCAAATGTTTAAATGGTACAAGGCTAGAGTTGAAAATGAAATAGGAAGACAAATGAAATGTCTTAGATCAGATAGAGGAGGAGAGTTTACTTCTGATGAGTTCAACTTATTTTGCAATGATCATGGTATAAAAAGACATGTCTCTACACCGAGAACTCCACAGCAGAATGGGATAGTTGAGAGAAGGAACAGATCTATTGTGGATTGTGCCAAAACCTTGATGATTGAAAAGAAAGTTCCACAAACATTTTGGAGAGAAGCAATAAGCACAACAGTTTACACCCTGAACCGAGTACAACTGAAGAAAGGAACTTTGAAGACACCTTATGAAATCTGGTATGACAAGAAACCTAATGTAATTTATTTTAAAATCTTTGGGAGTAGATGCTATGTTCACAAAGATGATAGAAATGGTAAGTTTGATTAGAAAAGTGAAGAAGGAACATTTCTAGGTTATTCTTCTAGAAGCAAAGCATTTAAATGTCTGATCAAATCATCTAACAAAATAGTAGAAAGTGCAAATGTGAAAATTGATGAATTTGCAGAAAGAAATGATGAAGGAAACTCCAAAGAACCAGAAGATTATGAAGGATTTGTCTATGTTCAACCGAGAAGTCCTACTAAGAAGACTGCTGAGGAAAATGAAGAGAATATCCAGTTACCGAGTGATGAAGAAGATCATACAGAGCCTACCAAGCCTGTATTAGCCAAGTATGTCAGAAGGAATCATGCACCAAGTCAGATTATAGGAGATAAGAATGATCCAATGATGACAAGGAACAAACTGAGACAGAACACATGTCTAATATCTAAATTTGAACCGAGAATAGTGAAAGAGGCATTTAACAGTGAAGATTGGATAAATTCTATGACAAAAGAGATTGATCAAATCAAGAAGAATGACACATGGACATTGGTCCCAAGACCGAAGGACAAAAATGTAATCGGTACAAAGTGGATCTTTAGAAACAAGCTAAATGAAAAAGGTGAGGTCATTCGGAATAAAGCAAGAATAGTTTGCAAAGGTTATGCCCAAGAAGAAGGAATTGATTATGGTGAGACTTTTGCACCTGTGGCAAGATTTGAAGGAGTAAGAACATTGTTGGCATATGCTGCTTACAAGAATTTCAAGGTATATCAAATGGATGTCAAATCTGCATTTATGAATGGTATATTAGAAGAAGAAGTTTTCATTGAACAACTTGAAGGATTTGTTGAAGGAGAAAATAATGATCAAGTATGTAAATTGAACAAAGCTTTATATGGTCTGAAACAAGCACCTAAAGCATGGTATGAGAGATTGCATTCATATTTGATCAAAATTGGTTTTATAAGAACAAGTGAAAATAGCAATATGTACATGAAGAATGATAAAAATGGAATACTGGTCTCAGCCATATTTGTTGATGATATTATCTTTAGTGGAAATGACTCTCTATACAAGAACTTTGGAAATGAAATGAGTAAAGAATTTGAGATGTCATTAATCAGTGAGATAAAATATTTTATAGGTCTACAGATACTGCAAATGAAAGATGAGATTTTCATTACCCAATCCAAGTACATAAAGGAAATCTTGAAGAAATTTGGAATGGAGGATTCAAAACCAGTAAGTACTCCTATGACTACCAATTGTAAACTATCAAAGAATGATGAATCTGCATCTGTTGATGAGACACTTTACTGATCTATGATTGGAAAGTTGCAATATGTTGTTCATAGTAGGCCAGATATAGCACATGCAGTAGGTATTGTTGCAAGATTTTCTGCAGATCCTAAGGAAACACACATGACGACAAAAAAAAGAATTTTCAGATACTTAAAAGGTACTGAAGATTATGGCTTAGTATATCAAAAAGAAAATGTTTTTGATTTAAAAGTTTATACTGATGCTGATTGGGCAGGCAACATTGATGACAGGAAAAGCACAAGTGGAGGAGCTTTCTTTTTAGGAGAAAGACTAGTGAGTTGGCTTAGCAAGAAACAAGGATGTGTTTCTCAGTCAACAGCAGAAGTTGAATATGTTGTTGCAGCACTGAATTGTACCAATATAGCATGGATAAAACAACTGTTGGAAGGCATAAACGAGCAAGTTACTGAGCCAGTAACTATATTCTGTGATAACACTAGTGCCACTAACATTTCAAAGAATCCTATTTTGCACTCTAAGACAAAGCACATCTCTATCAAATATCATTATCTTAGAGAAGAAGTTCAAGAGGAGAAAGTGGTTTTGGAGTATGTTAGCACAAAGGAACAAATTGCAGACATCTTCACCAAGCCACTGCCAAAGGATACTTTTGACTATCTCAGAAGTTAGTTAGGGGTCCTACCCCTATCTTCCATTCATTGACAGAGTTCGGTGAAAGCATCAATTCGATGACTCTATAGAATATCTTTTAGGAGTTGATGTTGATTTACACACTTTAGGAGGTTTTCTAAAGGTGTGCAGGAAACAATAAACAGGGAATAGGAATTGAAGACAAAATGCTCTAACCGAGACTGAATTGATACATAACAGCATGGAATTCACTTCTCAGAGGAAGAAATTATGTTTTTAGTTCTTTTCACTTTTGGAATTGTTGTCAAAGGGGGAGAAGACTAATGTATGGGGGAGAAGTCTACTAAATGAAGGAGAAGACTACATTTCAGAACTCAGGAGAAGACTAATGATAGAGGGAGAACATTTCCGAATTTCACAACAATCTGAATCCGAAAGTCAAATCAATTGGTTTTGCCATCAATGCCAAAGGGGGAGATTGTTGGCATTATAACAGACAAGAAGAAGGTTGGAATTCCAATTACAATGAGAGATTGTTGGCATTTCAATAAGGATATTGAGAAGGTTGTTGATGACTATGGATATAACTGATTAAGGATGATTACTGTCTTAATATTATTATTTTGTCATTGATGTCAAGAAATTGATTTTCTAATTCAGTATGATGTTGCCATATCTTAAGAAGTATGATTTGATGAGTATAAAGATGTCGGTAAAAGACATAGAAAGAATATGATGAATAAGGGGATAAGTTATTCAATGGGAAACTATTACCGAGTTAGACAATGATGAGATCATGATGTTTAGATTGCTTTGATATCCTACATATGCTATTGTTTGAAAGGTTAATACTATACTATGTTACCGAGCAAAGAACCTAGTCGGTAAACCCTAAGGTTATCGCTATTGGTTAATGAAGGCAGAATGTCTATCGAGTGAAGTTTAGTATCTACCAAGTTACAACCGAGCTATAACAGAATGCATTAAATGTTTACATGTGATAGTTAATGAAGGAAGCTGATGAGCTGGAGCGGATTAAATGATTGGTAAGCCATGTATGAAGATTGTTAAAGAATCTATGGTAAAGAAAGATCGGCAGGAAGATCTACAGCTCAGATTGAACTGCAATACCCTAACACAAGTTTCGAGGTAAAAATGCAAGTTCCAAGGTGGGGTAAAACATTTTCAAATTGAATGATACATTGAACCTGGACAAGATTGAAGATCTGATGGCTATGATTGATCATGGGAAATTTGATCAAGGAGATTAAGTAGTTGGAAGATTGTTTATAAATAGGAAACTGTTGATAAACAATGTATGTGGGCAAGTGTATGCACAGGGATGCTACATAGTGATTGCCGAGCACAAAAGCTTGAAGACCTATTTTGATAACAGAGTATAGAGCCCAGCAGAGGGACAAGATAAGTCCTATGAGTTGATTGTATTGAGTAAATGAGAATCTACTTCAACATTTTTAGATGTGAAGTTGCAGACATATTTTTATTACTGTTATTTTGAGAAGTAGCAGAAAATCTCTTAACCGAGTGGACTTAATAGTCTTATTTGTAAAATCCTCTAGCAAGGTGACATTCTTATTGAGTGTTTGAAATCCTTTAACAAGGTTACTTCTAACAAAGTGAAGATCCTAACAGATCTAAGGGAAATCCCTTAACCGGGTCACATCTAGCAATGTGTTTGTAATCTTTAACATGATTTGCTTTAACCGAGCATACTCTAGAAGAGTATATTTCTTAGTGGGTCCGAAATCCCATAGTGGTTTTTCCCTATTTGGGTTTCCACATTAAATCTAGTTTTATATGTTTGTGATCTTATCTATTTATGGGTCTGCATGCATTATTGTTTTTCTGATAAGGTTACTGAGGTTGAATCTGTTGTTTTTAGTGAAGATTAAGTTTGAATGATTCACCCCCCCTCTCATATTGTTAGCTTGGCATTTGTACTAATCATATTTAGTATCAGAACTATCAGTCTTAATCATTACCACTCATCATTGGATCATAAACCAATATAAGCAATTCACCAAAATTAATTGGTTAGGGTTTATCAAATCAATAGGTAGGGTTTACCGGTTCAACTCTCCAATACATAGCAATATCGGTTTGCTTCCACAAATTCTTCCTACCGGTTATAGTTTCCTCTCACTATCTCTTCCTGCCGGTTACAAAAGATCATTACAAAAATATCAACAATATCATTATTGGTTAATTGACATCAATGACAACATAATGTATCATTAATGAAATCTTCATGCAAATGCCAACAGTTGGAACTCCTATTGTGATAGGCTGCATATTATCTAAGAATGATGAATCTCTGAAAGCTAATCAAAGTTTGTATAGATCTATGGTTGGTGGATTGCTATATCTTACTCAAACTATACTGGACATTATTCATGATGTGCGCATGGTTGCTAGATATCAAACTGAGTCGAAAGAGAGTCATGTCACTATTGTAAAGACAATATTTAGATACCTGAGGGGAACTGTGGATTATTGTTTGTGGTATCCGAGGAATCATGATTTCATGTTATGTGCTTACACTGATACTCATTGGGCTAGTGATATTGATGATCAAAAGAGTACCTCCGGTGGTGCTTTCTTTTTGGGTAAGAAATTGGTTTATGGGCTAATAAGAAATAGGATTTAGTGTCCTTATCTACTGTTGGAGCTAAGTACATTGTTGTTGTTGGTAGCTACACTCAGGTTGTTTGGATGAAGCAAATGTTGAAGGATATTAGAGTTATCTATGATGAGCCTATTGTCATATATTGTGATAATTCTAGTGCTATGAATAGTTCAAATAATCCAGTGCAACATTAAAAACCTAAACATATGTCAATCAAATATCATTACTTGAGAGAAAAATTCAGTGAAGAGGAAGTGAAGTTGGAATATGTGTCTACAAAGGAACAAATTGCTGATATTTTTACTAAGCCTTTGCCTGCAAATACATTTGTCTATTTGAGAGACAAGTTAGGGGTATCCACCCCTCCTGTTGAGAACTAGATGCATTGAGTTGCATCAATCCGGTGGACTTTATAGTCTTATTCCCTTTATCTGGATTGATGAGTTGGTGTTGCTCCTCTAGCGGAGTAGTCTATTGGATTGATTATTTGTTTATGGGTGAGAGAATCATGATTTTTTTATCTAAGGGGAGAGTTTGGTTTTCTATGTTGAGATCTTTGGCATTGTTGTCAAAGGGAGAGAGAAGCATGTGAAAAACTATTTTATCTGCTTGATCTTAGGGGGAGTCTATTGGAGATATTTTCTTTCTTTGCATTGATTTTCTTTCACATTCATATGTTTTCATCAATGCCAAAGGGGGAGATTGTTGGATATTGTTGCAACTAGGATATGTTGTTATCATTGATGTCAATATATTCCTACTCTAGTGATTGTAGATTGGTTTATTAGGATTTTGGTTTGGTGTATGGAGTATTTACGATATCATTATATTCTTTTTTATTGGTTTTGGTGATCCGGGAAGCTTAATTGATCATATTATATGACCTGGTTTGCAGTATTGTTTTTCTAATCACTACTTGGCAGAGTTCAGTATTTTCTTTGGTATATTCCGATGTGATTAGGTCTTGAGCTGAGATTTTGGGATATTATTTGGGATGGTCCTGTGTATCTTTATTTTAAATGGTTCATGATTTGGTGTTCCACAAGCTATCTTTCTTTGTGATAGTTACTGCTATTTGAGTATTTTTGAGGTTCAAATGTTGATCGATGAAGATTTGATAAGTGGTGTTGATACATTTGTTACTGGTGATTCTAACGTGCTTGTTGGTGTTTCCTAGTTGTGTCCTATTTGTTTTGATGATCTAAATTGATCGTTATGTGATTTTTTGGTGATTTTGTTGATCCAGTGATGTTCTTCGTGTTATATGATATTTCTGGTGGTGTAGCATGTTGCGGTTGATCTTGGCTTGATTTTTGATGGTGTTACATGTTTGGGAATTTGAATTAGGTCCATATTGTGTTATGTATATCATTATATTGGTCTAGTGGTTGATCTTTGTATCGTGTGATGTAATTTTATAAATATGAGTTGAGGGTTTAGCCAAACTTGTTGTCAACGTTGATGAATTATATACATAGGTGATATTGTCATACAATTTAGGTATCAAGGTTGTGTTTTCCTTATCAGAGAGTGGTGTATGTGCGAATAAGTAATTCATCCTTTGGCATTGTCATTGAGCAGAGACTGGTGTTGCAGAGCAGACAATTGTGCTTAATCAGAACTATCATTAGGCATTTGGAGATGTTATTATTGTAGTTCATTCCTTTCGGATTGTAGTCTGAATCTTGGTTTAAGTTAGTGAGACTTCCTTGAGGGTTATAGCCTTCTAGGTTATCATATTTGAGCAGTGATCTCTAGGAAGTGTTATTGAATGAATGGGCATTCCCCATTGTAATATTTACATGTTACTGTAGAAGTATCATCATATTGTGGGTAGGTTGCCATCGTGATTTTTCCCTTAACTGGGTTTTCCATGTCAAAATATTGGATTTGTGTATTGTGTTATCAATTTTCTTATCTTTGTTATTGCTACAGTTTATTAGATCTATATTTGTGATTAATTTTGTAGATCTGATGAAAAATAATTCATCCCCCCCTCTCAGTTTTCCTTCATTATTGTTGCTAACAGTTTTTCCCTTAACCGGGTTTATCACGTCAAAATCTTGGTGTTGTGTGTTGTGATATTGATTTGCTTATCTTTATTGTTGTTGTAGTTTATTTATGATTGAGTTTGTAGATCCAATAGAAAACTAATTCACCCCTCCTCTCTTAGTTTTCTCTCATTGATGTTGCCAACAATTGGTATCAGAGCTAGATCCTCTGAAAGAAGCTTAACCACTTGAGGAGATCTAGGATAGAAACTAGAGATGTTATCTTTAAGAAGGAGAGTCTAAGATTTGATGGAAGTAACTATGCTATATGGAAGAACTCGATGGAGGTGCAGTTGAGATGTCTTGGAGAAGATTACTGGAAGATTATAAAGAATGCCTATTATGTTCCTTAGAATGAACCAGTTATTGTAGATGAGATTAAGGAAGCTGAATATAATATTAGAGAAATGGAAGCATTACTGAGTGCCCTGACTAATTTAGAGATGACAAATGTAATGGGACTTCAGACTGCACATGAGATCTAGAAGAAGCTTGAAACCTTATATGAAGGAGATAAACAAGTCAAAGTTGCTAAGTTGTAGAGTTTGAAAAGAAAATATGAGATGCTGAAGATGGGAGATGATGAGAACATAAATTCTTATATGGCTAAAGTGAATGACATCGTCCTAGGTATCAGATGTGTCGGTGGAACCCTTGAAGAAGATGAAATTGTTGCTAAGGTGATGAGATCATTGCCTCCTTCTTACAAACATGATGTAGTTGTTATTGATGGGATCCAAAGTGACTACTGTGACTAGAGACATGTTGGTTGGAAAGATTGTTGTATTTGAAGTGAGTGAATTTGGTGAGTCACATGAAAAGTCTGAGATAACATTTAGAGCATCTGTATCCGAAAAGAAGAAGTATGATCCTGAAGAATGCAGAATATCCAAATATGAATGAGAGATAAGTGAGGTGGAAGAGAAAGAAAGAGAATTGGAGAAGCTTGAAGCATTGATTTCCTAGAGACTACCTAAAGGAGCTGGTAAGTATGATGGAAAATTGCCCTTGAAATGTTTCTCTTGCAATAAGGTAGGACATTTTTCTTCTAGATGCCTAGAAAGAATGTCTAAGTATGATAGGCATGATAAGAATTATAGGAATGATAGATATGAGAAGCATGAGAAGTATGACAAACCTTACAAGTCTAACTAAAAGTATAAGCATCAAAATAACTGTTATTATGTTGTTGATGAAGGTGTTACAGATGAAGAGTCAGAAGGAGATGAAGTTGTGTTTATTGCTATCAAAGAAGATCGACTGGTGCCTATTGATTCCACAAATTGCACTATTGAGGAGAAATCTTTAGCTGCTAAAGTTGAAGGGAATGATGAATGAGTGATTGACAACGGTTGTTCACATCATATGACTAGTGATAAAATAAAATTTGTGAATATAGAAAGGTATGATGGTGGAATAGAAAGATTTGGAGATGACAAGGCCTCTGTGATCTATGGTAGAGGTTCTATTTCCTATGATGGTAAGGATAATACTGATGATGTCTTGTATGTGGAAGGTTTGAAGCATAATCTTTTAAGTGTTGGATAGATGGTTGACAAAGGTTATGATTTATAATTCAAGAATGGTAAATGCAAGATCCTAAATGCCTCTGGCATTGAAATTGCATCTGGAACTAAGACTAAAGGTAATATGTTTCATTTGAATGTTGGTGAGAAAAGTTGTTTGATTTCTCAGATTGATGAAAGTTGGTTGTGGCATAGGAGAATGTGTAATGTGAATTTTAATTCAATGATTAAGACCAGTTCTACACAATTTGTTAGAGATTTGCCTAAAATTATTAAGCCTGCTAATTTGGTATGCAAAGAATGTCAAATGGATAAGCAAACAAAAGTTTCTTTCAAGAGAAACCAATATACATTTGATGGATTGCTATATCTTGTGCTTATTGACCTATGTGGACCTACAAAAGTTAGAAGTATGCAGGGTGACATATATTTTATGCCGCTAATTGATGATTATTCTAGGATGATGTGGGTTGTCTTTTTGAAGGAGAAATCAAAAGCATTGGACAAATTCAAGATATTAAAATCAAAGGTTGAAAGTAAAACAAGATTGAAGGTGAAATGTCTAAGATCTAACAGAGGAGGAGAAATTTGTTCCTGTGAGTTTGATTCATTCTATGAGAAGCATGGGATTAGAAGACAATTATCTTCTTCTAGAACCCCACAACAAAATGGAGTATTTGAAAGGAAGAACAAGATTATTTTGGATTCTGCAAGGACTATGCTGATTAAAGGGAATGTTATGAAGATCTAGTAGAGAGAATTTGTTAGCACTCTTGTTTACACATTCAACCGAGTTCATATAAAAGGTGATACTAGTAAGACTCCTTATGAGCTATGGTTTGGTCATGTTCCTATTGTGAGATATTTTAGAATTTTTGGTAGCAAGTGTTATATCAAGAGAGATGAGGATATAGGAAAGTTTGATGCAAGAAGTGATGAAGGAATTTTCTTGGGATATTCAACAAAGAGAAAAGCCTACCGGTGCTACAATAAGAGATTGAGGAAGATAGTAGAAAATCAAAATGTGAAGGTTGATGAGATCTATGGAAAATAAATCAAATCATACGGATATGATGTGTTGGAATATAATAACACTGAGAAGGGGGGTGAATCAGTGTTATACCAGGAAGTCCAATTTTAACCTTATTAAAACATGCATACACCAACCGGTATACCGGTACATACAGAATTGAAAGAAGTAAAGCAACCAATAAGCCAATCATATAAATGAGAATTATAACACACAAAATTATATGTGGAAAACCTCAAAGAGGAAAAATAATGGTGGGATTTGTGTGTTAGGATTAATGATAGTCCCAAATATTTTAAGAGGGGGGGGGGGGTGAATCAGTATCTAACTGATTTATAGAATATTTAATCGTATTAAGTATTCTGCATTCCAAAACAATACTGGTAAATAAGAATTAATGCAGTAAACATGAACAATAAAGATAGCATAGAAAACACACCATAGCACAAGATGCTTAATGAGGAAACCCGGTGTGGGAAAAACCTCAATGGGATTTGTGACCCACAACATTCACTCACTGGCCAATGAATAAATATTACTTACAATGAGGGGCCTGCACATGCAGGAAGGCCAACTGCCTAGAGCTCACTGTTCAATCTATAAAATAGAAGTCTCACTGGCTTACAAAATGGATTATGAAAATCCAATACAATGTACTTCTTCAAATCAGCATCAACTATGCCAAGTTCAGTACTGGTTTAAGCTCATACTGTAACCATAAACCTTATACAAAATCTACCCTTATTATTCACTCATTCCTATCTCATCTCCTATCTTCTATCCTCTATATCATCCTATATCAAAATGATTTACAAGATCTCATACATATATGAGTCTATTACATATGCCATGTTAGCTTTACAAAAGATATTTACAATTAAATACAATAAATAAAAGTTTATTCCTATCGGCTGGGGTGTTGGTATGCATTGTTGCCACTGTCGGTGAAGTGTCTGTCGGTGTTGGTGCCTGTTGGTGGTTTGCCAGATGAATGCTGAGTGGTTACCAAAAGGTTTCCAGTAGGTTTCCATCAATGACAACACCATCATTTCTCACTAGAGTGTAGAATGTCAACAATCTCCCCCTTTGGCATTGATGGCAACACTCATGAGAAAAATCCAAAACTGTTTCCAAAAAGTGAAGTCTAAAAATTTACCAAAAATATGTGCTCCCCTGAGAAAATGATCTCCTCTAAATAGTCATTTTTATCTATCCACTACTCCCTCTTTGACATCAATGACAAAGGCTGTCAAAAATTGTCAAATGAGTGCAAAATTTCACTTTAAGGTTAATAACCGGTTGGTTACAATCTGAAATATATCAGCCAAAACCAAATTTAAACTCTGCATGAATCTGTTGCTATCATTCATGGTTGCCTCAATTTGTTGGAACATGCTGATGAGATGATGCATATGCTCCTCCGGTGATCTTTCCCCTTGAATTAATGCCTTAGAGATCTTATTTCTCAGAGAGATAAGGTTATCCAGTTTAGGACTAAGTTTATACTTCAGCTCTCTAGCATTTGCCTTGATCCTTGCTTTTTCCTTCTCAAATTTCTCCAACTTTTCCTCAAATCTTGCTATTTCTTGCTCAATAACTAATATAGGTTTAGATGAACCAATGATGTTATCAGCTATATCATCAATTTCCTTTTGTACTCTTTTTCAATGTCCTTAATCAATAGATGTGGCTTGCATGTTTCTCTATACAGTTCCTTATACTCCAAAATTATTGTATTTAGTGCCAGTAAAAGTGTGTTAATATGCTCAATGCACTTCTTTATTGTCTCCTCAAAGGAATTTTTCTTTTTCTTTTTCCATTTTCTCTTTGAATGTATCCTCATTTACCTTATCCATTGTTATTAAATTTCCAACAATAAATTTAGACAATGTGTCTAACTGTCCTAAAGAATCCTTTACATTACCTACATTACATTTTGGTGCAATCATCTTAAGAATAGGGATTGTATCATCAATTGCCTTGTAGGCCAATGCATTACAATCAGTTATCTTCTTAATTGAGTTCAGAAGTATCTCTTTCACATTAGTAGGTTTGAATTCGGATGTCTGACCAATTGTTTTTATTATTTCAGTGCTTCCAATGTTAGTAACCAATTTGCTTGTATCAACCTCTAGTGGATTAGTCTGAGTTTGTGTTTCAACCTGTAGTGGTTTGGGTTTCTCAGTGATTACCGGTTTCATTATCTCAACATGTACCTGTGCCTCTACCGGTTTCTTTGTTGGTTTCTCTGTGTTATCAACTATCGGTATCTCTATCTCTGTCAATTTCATAGTGCCAGAATCTACACTACCAGTATTCATTCCACTATCCAAAGGTTGCTCTGAATGCATTTCAACCTCTACATTTTCTGCTAGTTGCTCAGCAATGTTTCCATTGTTAGCAATATCATCCTGTACCTCTATGTTGTCCTTGTCCACAATAATGTTCACTTCCTAAGTATCAACATTCATGGTAAATAGAATTTCCGATTCAGGGTTAGTGTCATCATGTGTTATGTCCACATTTTTCAGTAGCTGGTGTATCATCAGTATGTACCAGTTTAGTATCCAAGGGTGGTGGTAAGTTGTCAATTATTTTGATGTTTGGTATTCCACCAACTTTACCTTTCCCTTTGTCCTTGTCCTTTTGATATACTTTGAATGTTTTCTTGGGTTGGTTTAATTCTTCTTGTTTTTCCTTTTCTACAAAAAATATATCCCATTGGTCAGTTGTTTCCTTTGCAATTTCATTTACTCTGCCAACCATTAAGCTCACTTGCTGGTGACCACTAGCAAAAACTGATCTATTAGCTTCACATATTAATTCATCAATCTCCTCTTTCGAGTTAACTGGATGTACAACTAGAAGTTTTTCAACCCATTACTGCAATCCTCTTTGCATCTAATCTTCTGTATAGATCATTTGGCAAGTCATCTACAACTTCAATTAGCACTTTCTTGTAAGTGTCCAGATGTAGAATAATGTTGTTTTCAACACTTTCCTTTTTAGAATCAGTGAATGTGTTATACAACTTGCTCACATTATCCAAGTTACCGTCATCAGTGATTTCATTTAGTAAGTTATCCAAAGGTGGTATCACCTATTTCTATTTCTTCTTGGGTGTTAACTTCTTTTCCAGTTGTCTTATTGCTTGTTTCTTCTTTCTCAAAGTTCTTGTTTTCTTGGGTGGAGGAGAGGGTACCAGTGAAGGTTTTCTCTTCCTATCAACTCTCTTAAATTCATTAGGTATTTCACTGTCAGATGATGTGCGAACTAGTGAGATATGTGCCCCCGGTTGTAATCCTTCTAGTTCACTTTCCTTTATTCCAGTAAGGTTCATAACATTTTCTTTTATTTCTTTTACTTGTTTTGATGCACTCCTTATAAACTTTTCTCTTTTCTTTCTTTGTTCCATTGTTTATACATCACTCTCAATTGTTTCTGCACTACCAAACACTTTTTCCATTGGTTCTCTAGGTGCTTCTAACAGGGCTTTAGCATAAGTCTCAATAATATTTACATCAGCCTCATACCCCATTTCAGTTACCCATACAGTTCTAGGAAGAACTGCTTCCATCCATATTTCGTCCTTCTTATTCACAAAGAAGATTTCCTTATCATATTTATCTACTATACTTTGTGGTAGTCTCTCTCTTGTTTTCATTTTGGCTTGGAAAGCTTTGAAATATTCAATTATATTGTTTTCCCTATAAGTACCCATGCCGATGAAGGATTCTTGCAATTGTTTTCCTACTGGTATGTCATATCCAAAATCATTTTGTCCAATGCTGAGAATTTGTTTGGAGAAATACAATTTAAGGAATACCAAAATATTACCAAAACGAAATGTCCCTTTCTTGTCTCCTTTTATCTTTTTCAAATTAGCAACTAGTGTTAGGTCCCGGAGACAACTGAGATGGGGGGGGGGGGGGTGGGGGTGAATCAGTTGTCTAATAAATTCAACCAAAATTAACTTAGCCAAAAATTAATACTTAATACCAATAAACCAAACTTTATGCCAGTAGATAGTCTTAACAGTTAATTGCAGTACCGATAAAGATTAATGCATGAAACAGAAAGACAATAACATCCACAACATATAACACCAATATTTGTATGTGGAAACCCTGTAAGGGGAAAAACCACGGTGGGAAACCTTACCCACAATCAAATGATACTACTATAGATAGTATGTGTGTACAATAGGGGGTCTGCACATGCAGAAAGGCCAAGCGCCTAGAGCTCATTGCTCAATCACAAAATGAGAGTCACACTGACTACAATTGGATGATTAAATCCAATGATAATGTACTGCTCAAAATAGTATCTCCATATGCTAGATTCAGTACCGGTTTAGCTCTTATATGCCTTTACAGAATCCTTCCTTCAACCTTCAAATGATGTCTGTGTGTATATCTTTGCTTCTTTTCACATATACCGAATTACAATCTCTTTTCTTGCATATATTAATCTCACAAATGAGATCTTACATTTATATCATAACCTAAGACCAATTGAGTAGGTCGGCTCACTAAAAGATATTACAATAAAATCAATTACAAATAAATCAATATCTGATGCCTAATGTCAACTCAATGCTTTATAATAATAATAAATCATTTCCATTACGTGTTGTGCTGATTTGGAATAGATATACCTATCGGTGCATATCTTGGACCTATTTGCCGGTAAAAGCAAATATGCAAACTTGAATAAGCCAATGAACAAATCACCAAAATAAAGTGTCCAAACGATGTTTTCAACATAACCAAGTAGTCTCCAAGTGATTCCAAGTGTCGGTGAACAATATAGGTGAACTAAATACCGGTGATTGTGCATGTCACTTACATGTCGGTCAACATAACCAATTTGGCTAGTATTGATAAGTGTTGACAAGCGATGATAGGTGTTGACATCAATGACAAAACCATATCAACATATCAAAATACCAACAACTAGTTCATCCTTCATCCATTCACACACATCTATTTTTGCATTGTTATTTACCATATCATAAGCACTTTTAATGCAAAGACTAGAAACTGAGTTAAGTTTGTTTCCATGTGTGGTCTTATAGCCTAAAATCATAATTATTGTAGCTAGGAAATCGGAAATCATCAAAGAAAATCAATTATTAGTCATCTAGCTCAATCACAAAAGCTTAAATGCAATGATCAATCCTAATTACATCCAATAGAGACATGAAAGCAAAACATTCAAGATTAAAAACTAAGCAAACCAAATACAGATCTGAATATCTCCTTCATGCGGCTCCATTGTCCTTCTTTCTCCTTCAAATAGCTTTGTTGTGGATCTCACCTACTAGTGCATGATCATGATATAAAAGCAAGTAGACAAGATGATTGCTCAAGAATACTTGAAGCGTGATTGATTCGACAAAGTGATTATTAGATCATGTGATTAGATTGGGATCAGGGGCCTTGATTGAAGAAAATCATCCAATTTATAGATAAATTGGAGAAAAGACAAGATTAGCATGAAAATGATTCGAATGGAAATTCAAATCAAGAATCGCAAAATTATGACATGTGTATGACAAATTGCTATGCAAGGATTTATGACAATTTATGACAATTGCTATGCAAGGATTTATGACAAGAATTTGAAATAGAAATAGACATTTAGGAATTTAGGAGAAATTAGAAAATTAAGTTGGAAATAATGACTTGGAAATTAGGAAATTGATGAAAATTAGGTAAATTAATTAATAATTTCTCATTCATTAATTAATTCACAAAAATAGGAGGAAATTAATTAGCCAATTAAATAAACATTTAATTGTGACAAGAAGACTTAGGATAAATAAATAAATTATTTAACCTAAAGGGGAGTGACAATCAAGATTAAATGAATAAATCATAAAACCTTAGAAGATGAATTAGAAATGCAAAGACGACAATTAGGTCTTGATGAAGGATAATTGATATCGATTCGATCATGATTTTGGATTGATAAATGATTCATACTGATAAGTGATTTGATTGATAAATGCGCCAATTAATGAGGAACAATGACTAATTGATCCAAATTGATATGATTGAGAAGGACGACGATCGATGACAAATCGATTGCAAAATGACAATATTGACAAGTTGATAAGGATCGACCAAAATCATGACTGAAAATTGGTTATCAACAAGACCTAATTCAAAAGTGAGACAACCGAAGAATGTAGAAGAAGGACTCAATGCTCACAAATGACAAAGACCAAGTGCATGACATAGGAGAAATGTTAATGCAACGCAAAAACCCTAAAATAAGGCAATGCGCAAATGTTAAAATACGACTCCGCAAACGTTGACCATTTTTAGGTGTCTACATTTTGCCCCTCTTTGAGACAATGCGATTTTAAGCATTGTTTCAAAGAACAATAATGAAAATGCCCTAGACAATGACAATGACATATGCATGCCCCCTCAAGGAATTGGCCGAAAATATGCAGAAAAGAGGCCAATTGATCGATAAGAATGATAGAAAATGATAGGTTTGGACGGATAAAACGGATTGCCAAGACTAACGGAAGAAATGTTAGTAAGAAGAAATTAGACAGACAATTAGAGATGAAGAAAAACTTGCTTTTAGTAATGCACTTTGTAAGTGAGAACCTTTATTTAATGTAGCAAAACGGATGCGTAGCATCATGGCATTGAAGGCCAGAGCTGAAAGGCAACCCTTTTTGCAAAAGATAGACACATCGCAGACAAACAGCAATCACAACAAGAAAAAAGAAAAGGACCATGAACCATCCCGGTTACTCTAAATCACTCAGTGACATCATTGAGAAACATAGGAACATGATCGAAGATAAATCAATAAAAAGATAAGATGCACAAATTCCAACAAATCAAACAAACATCTTGATCTCCATTGTCAAAAGTTGAAAGTGCTGATAGGATGATCATGTTGTCTGGTTTTAGGGAATACGGTACCCCATCTAAGACAGAACACAGTCTGGTTTCAAGTATACCACACCCTGTATAAGACCCATGATATTAGTGACAAGGACAAATAAATTTGCGGTTGATTGATATAACAAGTGCGATCAGTTTGAATGTCTAGTTTGATTGAAAAAGTTCATCGGTGAATGCATGATTTCATTTAAAGCATAGTGTATGAGTGCATGTCATTGGAGGGATGCTCAGTGATCTATCTTATGCACAAAGGGATCATTTATTGCAAAATGCAAAATGCCAAAGGAATTGTTTTTTGATTTTGATGCTTTTCGAGAATTTTTTGTTCATTTTTTTCAGGACTTTATTGGACTTTTTAGGGATTTTCACAAGACATTTTTCAATTTTTTGGATTATTTCAGGACATTTTTCAATTTTTTTGAATTATTTCAGGACATTTTCAATTTTTTTGGATTATTTCAAGACATTTTTCAATTTTTATGATTTTGCCCCCAGTGTCTAGCAAGGAAAGGAATATGACAGGTGAATAAATAGGCTTGCTGAAATATTGGTGGATAGAGGGAAGACAAAGGCCTTTTATCATGGAGACAATACGGATGCAATTTCCAAGGGCTATTGCATGATGGGACAAGAGACTAGATATGACAATGTAAAGCAGGAACATGGCATGAGGGACATGTCAAGAGGTTTTTGAAACCATGTTTAAATGTTGTGTCCTTATGTCAGATCAAGATCAAGGAATGAAAAAGAGTGTATGGATAGTGATAAGATATGGATAGGATAAGCAAGACCAAGAATGGATAAGGGACATGGACTGAAGGTCGGGATAGGATACGGGATAGTGGCAGAAAGTTGCAATAAGACAGGGAATATGGATGAAAGGTTGTAATAAGCAAATGGATAAATGACCAAAAGCTATGATAGACTAAAAATTGCAAACAAGATGCATGATGCTCATGACGATCCTCAGCCTTGTCAAGATCAAAGGTGGAAAGAGGAAATGGACCTGAGGGACAGTAGGATAATGGAGGAGTATGACATGGTATGATAGGATAATGAAGGGCAATAGGATATGAAGGAGGAAACCTGCCCCCAAGTGTGGTGTGCAAGAAGTTCATAAATTATGCATGACGCCTGTTTGCCAGGTTTTCATCATGGTACTTGCCCAAGGTGCCTGTTTGCCAGGTTTTCACCAGTGGATGAATTATTTTTGCTTTACTTTTTTTTTTTTTGTCTTTTTTTTTCTTTTTTTTTGTATTTTGACTTTTTTGATTTTTTTGTATTTTGACTTTTTCAATAGAAGATGGACACATGATAGAGGATGGAAGAAGGACTCAAGTGTCTTTTTGTTTGGATAGTAGCCTTGAAAAAAAATGGACCATGACCTTTAAAAGTATGCTCAAAGATGTTGGTAGGATAAGGACATGGAAAATAATATGAAACTAAGGCAAGGATTTATGCAAAGGATTGGACCAAAAGGATCGAAGGATGGAAAATATGCATTGGATAATGGATAGAGTATTGGAAGAACTAGGCTTCGGTGGATGGAAATGAAGGCAAGATCGACATTGGCACACACCTTGAGGGGTGATGGATTGATGGAGGAAAAATGTATTTTGGATATTGAGATTTTGACGAAGGAAAGGCTATGGATTTTGGGACATAAGGGCCCAAAACGGATGAAGAAGGTGGTGGAGGAATATACTTGGAAGGTTTGGATGGAGGAATAACAACTTTGGATGCCAAGTTGGATGTTTCTTTAGGATTTTGTGCTTCAAGGAGCCACTTAGGGATCCACATGGTTTTTGATTTTTCATGCTTTTGTGGTTCCTTGGAGTGCATTGCTTGCACAAGGGATTTAGGAACCCATATATATTTTGACTTTGCTTTATTTTGCTCAGTGGGCCTTTGTGGCCTTTTGGATATTTCTTTTTCTTTATAGATCATATTGTTTTTTGTTTTGACATGTCGATTATATTGGACATGTTGATCCTTGAATACATGTGGATTTCTAGACTTATGACTTTTATACTTAGCATCCAAATTGCTTGGAGGGGGAAAGGAATGCATGGATGGATATGAATGAAGTGGAGGTCTTTTGCATGGATAAAATTTACTCAAGGATGTGTGCCTTTGCTGACCTTGCATAAAGGACAAAGGGATATAAGGACCTAAGATGGATGGAAAGTATGATAGGGAAGGGATATGTTTGGACTTTGAAGGGATGTTGGATTTAGTAGGTGTACCCACATCTTGAGGAATTTCATTGAGGCCATGACCCTTAAGATCTTCTTTGATATGGAGGGATTCTTGCTTATGGAGATCTACTCCTTTGCCTTTATGAATATCTTGACTTGTAAGATACTCTTTTCTTTGGGAAGAAGACGCAAGTCCATTATGAGGTGGATATGATATGAGAGAAATAATGAGATCTTGAAGTGGATCGGATTGCACCAAAGTGGAAGAGCCCATTGTGCATGTCGAGGGTTCATGAACATCTTGCACTGACATGTTAGAATCATGAAGGGGATTAGGATCATGAGGGTGATTAGGATCATGTAGTGGACATGGTTCAATGACAGGCTCTTCAAGAGATGGAATGGGAGAAATAATGGGATCATCAAAAGGAATGAGATCTTGGAGTGTATATGGAGCATTAGGACAAGGAGATGGAGGAACAAGTGGATCTTATGGAGGATCTGAAGGAATGATAGGGTCTTGTGTTGGAAATGAATTTGGAAGGATACTTTGATCTTGACAAGGAGGAAGATCATTGGAATCCTCTTTAAAGTTGCTTTGCTCTTGACTTTTAATGGGATCATCGGAAAGGATGGAAGGGATATCTTGATCTTGTTTAGGAAGTGGAATGTCAATGGGATTTGAAAGGATATAGTGTTCTTGGAATGGAAGGGGATCATTTGGGATTGGATGGACTGGGATATCCTGATCTTGCTCGGGGAATGGAGTGTCAATAGGACTTTGGATAGGATGGACAAGAATAGGGGAATTGTCATGAGTGTCTGGGAAGATGGGGTCCTAGTCAACAATTGGATGGGATGATAAGGTTTCAAGATCTTGATCTTGATCTATTTTAACACGCGTTTCTTCATGCTCTAAATTATCCTCTTGACATTGGGTTGGACTTTGGATATGCATGCGGGATTCTGACAAGGAATCAATGTTTTGGCATGAAGGAAATGCACTTTGAACATTTGGGATGGATTCTGGCAAGGAATCAATGCTTGAACATGAGGAAGAGGGACTTCAAATGGGGTCCTCTAAAACAGGTAATGGCAATAAAGTGCATGGTGGCATTGGGTCTTGTATTTTTGAAACATGACAAGGATGTGCATCATGAATTGGATTATCGTGGCAATCAATTATGGATAGCCCTTGGGTAATTGCATCCTTGAGTGTATTGTTTGATGAGGACAATATAGAAGGTTCCTGTGAAACTTCTAAAGGTGTAGGGATAGATGCCACTAGGGAGTCAATTTGTTTGTGGGGGGATGAGGCATTGCTAGATATAAGTGTATTATCTTGATCTTCCTTAAAGAACTCACTTGGTAGTTTCCTTAAGATCATTGCAATAAAGCCACCTTTCTTTCAAGGTTTTGACATGGTTGTATTTGGAATTTGAACTTGTTTGGCAAGAAGTCGGTTCTGATCTGATGTCATGTTTTGATATTGGACTTGGTTCAATTGTTTCGAAATGTTTGAAACTTGGGTTGGTGTGTGCTGCAACCTTTGTTTTTGAATGTTTGGTTGTGGTTGTTGACATTGATATTCCACCATTGGTTGAACCATTTGTGGACATTGTATAGTTGGTTGGACATATTGTTGAAATTGGACCATTGGTTGTATTGGTTGTATATGTTGAACAATTGGTTGAACCATTGGTTGTATTGGTTGAAAATCTGATTGATAGTAAACACCTTCTTGTTCTTGTTGTGGAGGCACATAATGTTGAAATTGATGTTGTCTCTTTTCTTGAAATTGTTTCATCATCTCTATTTGGGAGAGGAGAGCTGGTATGTCTGATCGTTCAAGAAGAGATCTTACATCAATTGGCTCAATCTTTGGATTTTGACTTGGAAATTTTTTAAACATTTTGGACATTTGTGATCTATTCTTCTCAATGTTTTTGACTTTTTGTTCCAATATCTCCTTTTCTTGAGCTAGTTTCTCCTCTAGTTTTTGTATTTGGAGACTTGTTTCATCATAAAAAGTTTGATCGATATTGCCTTGTTGTTGGGTTGGATATAATTGTGATTGCCTTGGATTAAAATTTGATTGCATTGTCCGTTGATACGTCAAACTTTGTTGCATCATTGGTGCTTGGAACCTTGTTTCAATAGACATGTCACTATGCAATGTTTTTGGGATTTTTCAAGGATAATGTATGATATGCAACTAAATGCAAACTAAATAAATGAAAATGCAATCTATGGCAATAATGCAACCTATGTTTTTTGTTCTTTTTTCAAGATTTTGACAAACTCATGAATGCAATTCTAAGAAATGATACCCTTAGGAAACTGAAATGATGTCTAGATCTCAAAGGACAAAAGGACAAAATGACAATGTCTCCCCTATATGCTTGGATACTAAGCTAGGTTTGACCAAATGACATTGATGACAAAAGACAAAAGTTTGATAAGGTCTAGACTTCTTAACAATGACTTAGGGTTTATCAAAGATTTGGATTACTCAAGTATGACAAAACCTAGTTTTGACACTATATGCTAAGGGACAATTACTATGCAAATGACCCTAATATGATATGATAATGACCTAAGCTTAATGAAGAAACCTAGGGTATGCAAATATGAATGTATGACAATGGTATTACTCTAATGCAAGAGGACACATGAAAAAGGATGACCCTTATTGATATGCAAAGGAGTATAACCTAGATGAAACCTAACCTTGGTACTTGACAATGACTTTGCAAAATGCAAACCTAAGATGCACCTAAATCTAAGTGACATGAATGTTGAGACAAGATTTTGAAAAATGTTTGACAACCATGTTTGAAAGTGTTTTGAACTTTTTTGAATGAAATACTCTTGGGTTTAACCTTGTTTTGAATCAATTTGTCTTGTTTTTGAAATGAGATGCAATTCAACTTTTAACAAGTAAAGAAGACAAGATATTTTATCTTAGACTCAATACAATCATGCTCTTTCACACATTTCTTATGGTAGGAAAGGAAATTAGGTACTTGAGAGGTAGACTCATTATGGGATTCAAGGAGAATACATATATGCTTGACCCCACGGGCTCCCCTCCATGACACTCACTTCTCAGGGCAGCCAAGCATCAGTCCCCATGGAAAGCTCCCCATGGTGAACTTAGTATCTCTTCCAAGTATCCGAACTTGTCCTTCTCAAGCAACTAAAAGGATTTTTGGCCTCTAAATACAAGGTGTTTAGTAAGGATTTCTGTTAAGCATTACTCCTTGATGTCACGCAAGTGTGATTGAGACATTAAGCCCATCAAGATACCAAAAAAATGTAGTCG